>NC_077233.1:14039507-14127007 GCF_027887165.1 Monodelphis domestica
GGAGCAAGAAGTGGCTGAACTCAAGCAAGAACTTCTGGCTGTCCAGGCTGACAAAGAGCTGGCCAGTAGAGAAGCCACCTTTCTGAAGGAAGAAGGCGTGAAGCAGGGGGTACTGGTGGTTGAGTTACAGGAGCAGCTAAAGCAGAAATCTGCTGAGATAAAGACACTGACCCAAAACGGAACTGACATGAAGGGCCGGCTTGAAACACTGCAGGCTGATTTGAGTCAGTCTGAAAAAGAGAGAGCATCTCTTCATGAACAGCTCCTTGAGTTGAAGACACTGGAAGAAAATGATAAGCTTAAGTTTTTGGAAGTGACTGAGAAGCTGAAAGCCACTGAAGAGCAACTCCAGGCTTTAAAATCTACATGTGAAGGATATGAGAAGGAAATCGAGGCCAAACACTTGCACTTTGAGAAATTGTCAGAAAAACTAGCAGCAGAACTCTGCATGTACTGCCAGGAAGCTGAAGTCTTACTACAAACTAAAACTAGTGAACTGATTGAGAAGAGCAGCAGTAAGATCAATGCTGCTCTTTCGAGAATTTCTTATTGCCAACTTCAGACAGCAAAGGTGAAAGAGGTGATGCTAATCCAAACCCTTAAAATCCCTGAATTAGAAGCAAAGCTCAGACATGTGACAGAACAACAGGATGTATTAAGTAGTTCTTTACAACAATCAGTTCATCAGTTAGAAGAAAAAGAAAATCAGATCAAGAGCATGAGAGCTGACATTGAAGGCCTTGTAACAGAAAAGGAAGCCTTACAGAAAGAAGGAGGACATCAGCAGCAGGCAGCCTCTGAAAAGGAATCTTGTATCACTCAGCTAAAGAAAGAACTGGCTGAAAACATGAATGCTGTCACCCTGATGAAAGAGGAGCTTCAAGAAAAGAAAGTGGAAATTGGCAACCTCCATAAGCTTGTGAGCGACCTGAACACTCAACTTCAGAACAGCATTAGCTTCACAGAAAAAGAAGAAGCTGTGTCTTTGATAAATAAGCGGCACAAAGATGCCCAACTAGAACTGCTCAATCAAATCCAAGCTTTATCCTCGACAGTTGACACTTTGAACAAGGAGAAAGCCTCAGCTCTTGAACAAGTGGATCACTGGATGAATAAATTCTCAGATTGGAAAAAGAAAGCTCAGTCAAAGTTTACACAGAATAATAATGCTATTAGAGACTTGCAGATGCAATTAGAATTAAAAACAAGGGATGTTAGTGAAAAAGATGAACAGATAAATTCATTAAGAGAGAACCTTGATCAGGAAAAAAAAAGTGTTGAAAGTTGGAAGAATGAATTGGAAGAAAGTGAGAGTAAGAAGGAGAAACGCGAGGGTGATTTACTAGCTGAGTTAAATGTCCAGTCAGCAAGAATTGCAGAGTTAGAGGAACACATTAGCCAGAAAATGACAGAAAATATTTGCTTAACTGAGGAACTTAAAAGACACTGTGAAAGTGAAGAGAAGCTTCAGCATGCCCGAGAACTGGGAGAAGAGCAGGTGCTGCAGCTTCAGAAGCAGGTGGATTCCATGAAATCTGAGCTTGAGGCTCAGCAGAGGGAGATGGAGCTTGCCATCACTTCCAGTGGGAAGAGCAAAGAGGATGAGTTAAAGGTGCTGCAGGAACGACTGGAGGCAGAAAATGCTGCCAGGTTGGCAGAACTGAAGAAGAAGGCAGAGCAAAAGATGGCCGCCATCAGGAAGCAGCTGCTGTCCCAGATGGAAGAAAAGGAAGAACAACGAAGAGATGCAGAAAACCAGCTGAGGGAGATGACCCAACAACTGCAGGAGAGAGAACGTGAGGTTCAGCGCCTCCATGAGCAGCTTGGACTCATGGGTGGAAAGGTATCCGAGCAAGCAGGAGAGGCTATGACTCTAGTGGCCTCCTCCAGAGAGCCCTCTGTGCATCCAGCAGAGGGGGAGAATGACACTGAGAAAACGTGTCAGGCCAAGGCACAGGGGCTTCGGACAGAGTCAGAGCTGGAGGAGAAAGTGGTGGTCAGTCATCTTCAAAATGAACTTGAGGAAAAAAGCAGAAGTTGTCACTCCCTCATCGCTGAGGAGCATGGTCTGGGTAAAAATGATGGCACTGGGCAGCAGCAAGACTTGGAGAATGTCACTGGAATGGTGGATGAGGCCCAAATGGGCCAGGCTTTGGAGGAAGAGGTAAAGACATCAGACGCCTCCTTGGCAAGCAAGTTGCAAGAACCCAGAGTTGGAGTGGAGCTGCAAACATCCAGTCACAAACAATTAAAGGCTTCTCAGAAGCTGGAGGAGAGAGGGGAGCCTATGGAAGTTGTAGGGGAAGGAGGTGAAGGGAGCATGGAGGTCTCCATGACCCAGATCCAGCCACTCCCTGGCTTGCAGAGCCAGCAGGATGGCCTCAAGTCTGAGCTAGAGGAGGCTGAGCGTGATAGACAGAGGCTGCGAAAGGAGATAAATCGCTTGCAGAGAGATCTGCGGACTCTGAGGAAGGAGCATCAGCAAGAGTTAGAAATCACCAAGAAAGAGTGTGAAGAAGAGATGGAAAAGAGAATAAAGTAAGTTTTGTTAATTCTCTGAAAGTCAGCAAACACTCAGTGCCGTGTGTCTGCTGAGAGTCCTGGTAGGCGTCATAGTTACAGGGGCAAAAGCAGAGGAACGCCTGCACCCATGGACCTTCCATTGGACCCCAAGAGAAATGCAAATAGTCACCTAAGGGAGGGGGAGAGTATCAGTAGCAGAGAAGGCCCCGAGGGAGGATCTGAGTCGTCCACAGAAAGCTCTGTGGGCACCAAGCTGCTAGGTTTAAACATGCCATTGAGTTGTTTCATTTTAGCCTGGATGCAGGAGGGAGCAGCCCTGGGAAGTAGTGCAGGCAAACTTGTGTTTTTAGGAATAAATGTTCAGTTGGTTGATAATTCTGTGGGAGGCGGAGCAGAGGAGAGAGACACTGAAGAGAAGGCCCCTAGGAAGGGGCAGCCGCTGCAGGAGTCCAGAGAGAAGGTGAACCAGGCCCCGGGCAGGGCAGCCGCAGCGGGATTGAAGAGAAGGGGCTAGAAGGAGACAAGACTCGGGCAGCCTTGGAGAGAACAGCCAAAGAAAGAGGGTGTGACCTTCCAGGCTTCTGGCCAAATTAGATATGTAATATTAAGTTGTTTATCTGTAGTTTGAAAAATGTCTTCTTAATACTTGCAAAGTAGAAAGTGGGGGAATGTTCCATGCTGACTGTAATGCAAAAATGGCATTTCTCTTTCCTGTAAGCGATGTTGTTTTTTGTATGAAGACATTTGATTTTACGTTTTTGTTGTACAGAATGGAGCAGGAAGACAGTGAGCTGAAGCATAACTCGAAGTTAAAACAACTAATGAGGGAATTTAACACCCAGTTGGCTCAGAAGGAACAAGAACTAGAAGCAACAATCAAGGAAACCATCAGTGAGTAAAGCACAAATCCATTCCCCCATGGGCTGCAGTTGTCCCAATGTCGCTGTCACCGAAGCCCTAATCTTCCTGCCAGCTCCCCGCGTGCTTTCATGAAACTAAAAACAAGGCAGGCCCCAAGCGCCACCATTCCTTCCCCAGGAAACACTATGAGAGAAGCTGGTGTTGGCTGGGAGCTGGGCTCTCCTTATCGCTGGGAGAGAAGGGGAGGCAGTGCCCAGCACTGCCCAGGAAAGGGCTCCCCAGATCGGCGGAGAGAGCCCGAGTCTGCGTCTTGACCGGTGGTGGCTTTGAGTCGGAAACCTCCGGCCATTAAGAGCACCCGCATGCATGCGGGCGTGTGGGTGTTGGGTGCGTTAGTTAAAATTCTGCAAACCTGTAGAGGAGCCAGATGGAGGGAAGGAGCGGATGGAGCCGAAGCACATTCAGAGGCTGGACTGTGCTGAGCGCTCGAGGGGAGCAGGGAAGGGACGGTCGTGTTGGCTCTCTTGGTGTGCTGTTGGCTCGGCTCAGGCTGTGCATGCGCACTCGCTTGCACACATCTGTCATTTCGTACATGAATTAGGTACATGCACAGATGCTCTTCTTTGGAATGGCGATGATAGTCATTTCTAATTGGGATCATTAAGCTTGGGGCAGAAGGAGGGTTTTTCCTGACTAGAGGGAGCTCTCCTTGTCTAATGCCTTGTCCAACTCTGCACACTTGTCTTCTGTTTGCCAGGTAAGGCTCAGGAAGTGGAGGCGGAGCTCTTAGAAAGCCATCAAGCAGAAACGAGTCAACTGCATAAAAGAATTGTGGATAAAGAGGAAGATTTAAAAAGAACAGCCAAAAGATATGAAGAAATCCTTGATGTAACCCTGGTTTTATTTGCTTCTTTTAGCTTGAGTTAAGTTTATTTCCTCCCAGTCAAAGGTGAAGTTAGAGGGTTCCCTTCTTTCTGAAATGTTCTTGTTCCATTGAGTGTTCAAATGGAAGACTTCTGTGTGGTACAGATTCCAGAATTTTGATTGGATTCTCTTTTTTTAGCCCTCACCTTCCATCTTGGAATCAATACTGTGTATTGGTTCCAAGGCAGAAGAGTGGTAAGGGATAGGCAATGGGGGTCAAGTGACTTGCCCAGGGTCACACCGCTGGGAAGTGGCTGAGGCCAGATTTGAATCTAGGACCTCCCATCTCTCGGCCTGGTTTTCAATCCACTGAGCCACCCAGCTGCCCCCTTTTGATTGGATCCTTCTGTGCTTTCAGCCCACTAAGAAGCTTGGTGTGCTTTAGCCGATGGGCCCAGCTCTGGATCCGATCCCTGCAGGTGTCTAAGTCTCAGTTTCCTCGTTGGTTAAATAGGGAAGTCATTGTGAGACGACTTAAGCAGAATGAGGCCGAGCCAAGAGCTATCACTGGTTTGCAGAGCAGTGTGTTGGTCTGTCCCATTTTGTTCATCTAGTAGTGCCACTTGCCGGGCAGGCGTGTGACTTGGGAGATTGTGTTAATTAACTTTTCTTTTCATCTCAAAGGCACGAGAAGAAGAAATGACTGCGAAGGTGACTGAACTTCAGGCCCAGCTGGAACAGCTACAGAACGAGTGCAAGCAGGGAGGCCACCAGGAAGAGGGGAATCCGAGCAGTGAGAAAGTGAGAACACCCTCATTTCCTGTGGCCCTGCTCTGTGCTCACGAAGTCCCATGACGGGCCGAGGCAGGTCCCGATACAGCAGGACGCTGTCCTTGCTCTCAGGGCGCTGCATGGGAGAGAACATGCCCCAAGGGAGCTGCAGACCCGAGAGAAAGGACAGATGGCTGAGGAAGGACAGGCAGCCTGCCCTTGGGAAAACGAGGGGGGGCGGCAGGGGGAGGGAGCCTGAAAGAGAGCAGCTTGCCAGAATGTGGGAGGGAGCCTTGCTGTCCAGGGCACGTTGGTGCTCTGCCCGCTCAGGTTCTGGACTCCAGGACTCTTGCTGTGTCCTTAGCTCACAGGAATCCTTACAGCCGCTAACATGCCACTCTTTTGTCTCCATCCCGGGGGGTTGGGAGGGAGGCAAGTGTCTGCTTTGTGCCAGGCACTGTGCTCGGTGCTTCCGAATCTCTCATTTAATCCTTACACCTCTGAGCAGTGGGTGCTGCGATTATCCCTATTTTAGAGATGAGGAAACCAAGGCAGGCAGAAGTGAAGTGGCTTGCCCAGGGTCATGCGCTCTTATTGACGCTGCCACTAAGCTGCCACTATTGATATTGAGCTTTTAGCCTCCTGAGGCCTGTAGGATTTTTGTTTTGGTTTTTATGAACTATGGTCTAACCCTTCCTGATCCTATACTGTGTAACTGATTTTTTTTAACTCAAGTGTAAGACTTTACACGTGTCCCTTTAGTTTGATTTGGTCCACTGTTTGAGCCAGGGTTTCTTCCCATTTATCCAGAGCTATCTAAAAAAATTCAGTTTTAATTTGGTTTTTAGAGCCCTAGTCTCTCCCCTTCCACCTCTCTTCAGTCCCTCTTTGTGAAAACGAGAAAAACAAAACTTGTTACAAACACGTATAGTAACACCCAACAAATGCCCACATTGACCCTGGCTCGAGCTGTACTCTGAGTCCATTTGCTGGAGTTATCATTGGGCATTGTGTTTGTCAGAGGTCCTCAGCTTTTCAGAGTTGTTTGTCGTCACAGTATTGTTGTCATTGCATAAATTGTTTTCCTGCATCTGCTCACTTGCTGTTTGTGTGAGTTTAAACAAATCTTCCTAGGTTTCTCTGAAACCATCCCGTCAACATTTCTGATAGCACAATAGCATTCCATCGCGTTTGTATACTTATGCAGCCATTTCCCAACTGATAGGCACTGCCTCAGTTTCCAGCTCTTTGCCACCACAAAGAAAATTGCCATTAGTTTTTTTGTACTTATGGGTCCTTTTCCTCTTTGTCTGATCGCTTTGGAAAATAGATCTGGTGGTGGTGTATGGCTGGGTCAAAAGGCTTGCACAATTTTACAGCTTTTTTACTAGCTGGGAATTCTTAACCAGAGTCCTGTGATTTTTTTTTCCTTAAAGATACTGGGTCATTATATGCTTTTATGATTGGTTTCCTTTGTGATTCTATGTATTTTGTTTTTGATATGAAAAAAACAATTCCAAGAAGGGGTCTGATAGGCTTCACTAGATTGCCAAAGGAGTCCATGACACAAAAATGATGAAGAACCCCTGTTCTAGCCTTTGGGGGTCTTTTTTGGAGATTGCTAGCTGTTCCCCTAAACTTTGTGTCATCTGCAGATGTCATAAACATGTCATTTTTACTTACACTCATACCATGATCAAAGTGCTGAAAGCCCAGGGTTAAAAATATTTCCTCAGATCCTTCTATCAGGGACCTCTCTTCAAGTTAATAAAGACCGATTTCAATCTAGTTATTCACCAGTTTTATAGCCACTTAACTGTTCTGACATCCAGCTCATGATTTCTTGTCTTGTCCACAAGGATAGCATTGTCTCAAGCTTTCTCTTGAGAGTATAATGAATATTGGACATTGAGACAGCTTTCTTGCTACCAGAAGCTTTTTTTGTACTTAATTTTGGGTCATAATTCTTTTTTGGATAAAGCAGAATATTGTTTATTCTATTTTAATTAAAGGTTTTTTTGCATCATTTTTGTTGTTCATTCCAGTCATGTCCAACTCTTTGTGACTCATTGGGGAAAATGGGGTTAAATGACTTGTCCAGGTTCACACAGGTAGTAAATATCTGAGGCTGGATTTGACTTGATCTTCCTGACTCCAGATGTGGCTTTATCCACTGCACCACCTAGCTGCCCCTTTTGGTCATAATAGATGACATTTACTATCATCTTAAGATTTAGTCACCTCTCCAAATCTCATCCTACCCTCAAGCCTACAATTTAGTTATTCTGCCTTTGGCTGGTGATAGTTTTGGCTATTAAGTAGCAAGACCTAAGCTGATGGACCATCAGTCAATCAATAAACATTTATCAAAGTTCAAAGACAGTCTGTGCCCGTGAGCTCACAGCTGTAGAGGAAGAAGAGTATTCAGATAACTATGAACAAAAAAGCTATAGATCTAATGGAGGGAAGGGATTAGAATTAAGAGAGATTGAGAAAGGCTTCCTGTAGAAGGTAGAATTGAACTGGGACTTGACCTGAGAAAGTGCCCAGAGCCATATGTGTTGTTAGAGGAACAGGGAGAAGGTCAGTGTCACTGGATTCTTAATTATGTGGTCGAAGGTTGTAGGAAGACTGGAAAATCGGGCATTTGGAAGGGATGAAAAGGCAGTTTATGAAGGGCTGTGAAGGCCATATAAAGGATATTATAGATGAAAACTATCATGGGAGAGGAGCATCATTTTCTAATACTTTGATGATTAGAATATAGCTCTTCTGGGGGCAGCTGGGTAGCTCAGTGGAGTGAGTCAGGCCTAGGGATGGGAGGTCCTGAGTTCAAATTTGGCCGCAGACACTTCCTAGCTGTGTGACCCTGGGCAAGTCACTTAACCCCCATTGCCTAGCCCTTGCCATTCTTCTGCCTTGGAACCAAGGTAAGGGTTTAAAAGAAAAAAAAAAGAATATAGCTCTTCTATTCTTATATAGCTGATAACCAGATAGTTAAAGTCAAACCACTTTAATTAATGCAAATAATTTTTTCATAGCAAGCTTTCAGGATAAATGAGTAGGGACGATTTGTTGTTCTTCTCACTCATTTCTAACTTGGTCCTTGGCAATTCATACAGTTTTTGGCCATTCTCAGCCACAGACACTGTCATCTTTGTCAAGGCTGCTAGTGATTACTATCCTGAAGGTTTTAGTTTGCTATTCTGCTTCCCTCCTTTTCAAGCTCCTGCCTCTTTCTGTGACCTGAGAGTGACTTTAAAGCCCCAGTGCTTGTTTTGCACTGAAAAGTTCTCTTTATTCAGGACCTCTGTTGTGGTGGAAAGAGTTAGATCTGTAGCCCTGAGCTTCCAGGTAATTCCATTTCACTTGTCAAGAAGGGCCATTTCCTTCAGAATTAGGAATGTGATCTCAGGCCTAGTGTGAAGAATGCAGAATGGTGAGTGGGAGCCTCCTGGGTTTTTGAGACAGGAGGGAACTAGGTTTCATCATCTTAAGCTTCTAAGCCCTTTTCCACTCTATGATTTCAATCTAGTACCTTTTTTAAAAAACGAAACTTGAAAACCATGAGAGAGAGAATTTGAATAAGCAGAAATATTGCCTTAAAGTTCTTTTCTCAGAGAAGCTGAATAATTTATATCAAAGTGAGCATTTTTGAAGAAAATTTAAGGTGGTTTATATCCAACGTTGATTTTGAACTGTGATTTCCTCACAAATTGAGCACTGGTTGAACACCTAGAATCTTCTTGGTCTGTCACTTCTTTCTATTTTCCTCTCTATCATTTTTCATGTTTGTTTCAAGCAGAAATGTTACCTTTTTCTTTTATCCTTTTTTTCAGGTAACAATAATGGATCTCCAGGTAAGTCCTGTTTTTCCTTGGCTTAGATTGCATAAAAGTTCTATCTTTTCAGGAGGATTTTTTGGTATAAGTGATTTAGGAAGAGGCTGCTGTTAACAAGAAAAAATTCCCTGCACAAAAGTGTCTCATTGTATTAATGAAGCATATGTTTGCTTGAAAAGTCCCTTTTTGTTCTTTCAGACCCAGCTGGCCCAGAAAACCACTCTGGTCAATGATTCCAAGTTGAAAGAGCAGGAGTTCAGAGAGCAGGTGAGGGAGGCTTCATGGCTTCATGTGGTTGTGTAGGTGAGGAATCCCTGGTGCTCAGAAGGCAAGGGCAGGCAGCTTGCTTGGCATACCCACAGTAAGCCCACATTGGGGCTGCCCAAGGAGGGGCAAAGGGGCCCAGGCTAGAAATGGAGTCAGTTCAAGCTTTCAGACAGATTGGCAGTGGGAGCAGATGTGGTCACTGCTCTTTTAGCCTGAGAAAGCTAAGGAGACCCCCCACTCCCTGAGAGGGTGTGAAACAGGTATCAGTAATGCTTTTTTACTTTGAATATTTACTTTGACTTGGACCATTACTTTTAGTTAAACTCGACTTTCATTTAGCTAGAATTTAATTATACTAACAGTTGGCTTTGATATTTTTCTGAATTATAGTTCAAATTTTCTTTCAGAATCAGAATGATTATTTTTTATAAAAATTACATTTTATATGATGAAAGTAAAATTAATCTTAATTTAGAGATTTAAGACAATCTAAATCTTTTCTTTGGTTCTTTAGTTATTACTGGAAAGAGAATGTTTTTATTGCTTGTGGAGCATTTATCTTTGGATAAAATGTTATACTTGCTTTTCTTATAAGATTCTAAGTAGAATCTTTTTATTTTTTTTACCCATAAAGTAAAAAATAATGAATCAGTTAGTCAAAGCTCATTATTCATTAGTTCTCTTTGTAAACACAGGTCATAAGTATTGAAACTTACTATATTGCCAAAGAAGGTAAGCCACTGTGCTTACTTCAGTCAGTCAAGTCTTTCCTGGCCTTTAGAAGTATCACCTCTGAATTAGATTGACTTGAGTTTTCAGCTCCACCTACAGAAATTTGCCCATTTCCTTTGTTAGTTTCTTCTGTTCTCTTTGGTACTAACTACCATTCTTTCTGGGTTTTGTGTTCCATGGTGTCTTTGGGCACCTTTAGTGGCTTTGTTTGTGCTATTTGAGGTCTATTCTGAGAAATACTTAAATGCTCTTAATTCTTTTAGTCCCCAGTCCTCAAATTCTTGTGTGGGGCGGATTGTTTTAACATTAACTTTAATGGATTTCTTCCTTGGCTATATTTTTATAATCTCCATTTTTTTCATCTGTTTTGTTGGTTATTTTTAGATTCATACATTAGAAGACCGTTTAAAGAAGTATGAGAAAAACATATATGTTACAACAGTGGGGACACCTTACCCAGGTGAGGCATTAAATTAAAAAAAAAAACAAACCAATTTCTTAAAGTAATCCTTAAGTTCAATCTGATAAGATTTGGAAGTAGTATCCTTTGGAGTTATCTAACTATAATACCAGGCAGAGTCTGCGTAGATATTGACTCTTTTGAAATGGTTACTTCTAGATCCATTCGATCTAGTTGCTTTTGTAATTCCTGTTCTTTAGGAAAAGTTGTTTTAAAAAAACTTTTTGTTTTCTCAAATAATTTTTTTGTGACATCAGACACAGATATTTAGCATTCTGGTTTGAGAATATGAGAAAGAAGAAATGAATTCATTTCAATTAAAATAGATCCACTTGAGTGAGATAGAATTCAGTATGCTATTCTCAGGATGAGCGTTCAGCTCACAAAGTCTAGTTTGTTACCTTTTGTTGATTGAGGAACTTAGGAGAGAGATTGATGGAAGAAGGAAAGGGCAATGAATGCTCGGTTGCTCCCTTTACCTCACCTGAACTGCATTGGAAGAAGCTCCTACCCAGTCACAGGTGTTTTAGATTGTGAGTCAAGGTGGGGTGGGTGGCCTTGTGTATATAATACCTGCTTGCTGTCTAGTCAGTTGGCACGTCTTAACCCATCATTGAAGCACCTCTTTTCCCAAAGGGAATAAATCGCCTTTTTTTGGCTCCTACCTTCTGACTCCAGGTTTCTTTATTTGAGTGAGTCATCATTTTTATCCCATGCACACTCATGGAGCAGATAGATGGCCCAGTGGATTGAGAGCTAGGCCTAAAGATGGAAGGTCCTGGCTTCATATCTGGCCTCACACTCTTCCTTTTCCTAGAAAATGAGCAGTTGCCTGCTGTTGGTCTCGTGTCTCTCTGTACCTCCAGACTGATGTTCCTAAACCATTGGTCTGGCTATGACCTGTAGAGGTCTGGCCACTACAAAAAGTTCTTGAATGGCTTTTAATCACCTGTGGAGGGGAACTAAAGACTGAGGAGCAATGGGTAAAGGTTAAGGACTAGAGGGAGAGAGACATAGTTTGAACAGACAAGGTACACAGAGAAAGAACTTCAGTGTCCTGCCAGCAGGCCAGTGCACAGAGAGAGAGTCTGAATCACTGCACTGTTTATTATAGGATTTTTCAGCATTGGGGGTTTTGGGGATGTCAAACAAGGGAAACAGTAAAGGTTTTAACATAATATTAGGTCCAATTACAAGATAAAGGAATGAAAGTGCCCAAGAAAGAAGCTCATTTGAAAGTCCTTCCTGACTTTAGTCAAACTGGAACTCTGATCCAGACCTATTTAAATGGAAAGTCAGGCCTCTGAGTGTCCAAAAAACCCTTTCAATCTGTCTGCTATTAGCTGTAGTTCTTCATGATAACAGAGGCTTAATTTTTAAGTTCAGCAAAATTTTAGCCCAATCCAATTTAAGGATTCACAAATCAATCATGTGAAATATTAGCTCTAATATTAATATCTTTCTGATTTGTTACAACTGAAACCCTTCAGACACAGCCTTCTTAACCTTCCTCTTCATCCTCTCAAATTCAGTCAACTTCATGGACACTCTAAATTTCTCCTGTTAGCATTTAAAGACCTACAAAACCTGGTCCCTCCTTTCTTTGCAGTCTTCTTATATGTTATTCCTCCACACACTGATGGTCTAGCTACTCTTCTAACATCAGCTTCTGCAGGAGCTCTCTCCTGGTCCTCCCAGATGCTGGGCCTTTCCTTGTGTCTCCCATGTATATATACTTGTTTATATGCAGAGGGTCTCCTGTGTTAGAATGTAAACATCTGGAAGGCAGTGGCTGCTTTCACTTTTTAGGTGTAGCACTCAAGGATTTCAAGGGATCTTGTTTGTTCTGTTGGTCTTTTTCTTTGAAGAGCATTGGGGTGTCTGGTACATTCCAAAAGTCATTCAGAATGCTTCACCACATGGTGCTTGTTTGTGATTACTGATTCTGAAATTTCTCTTTATCCACTTTTTATTTTTTAAAGGCAAAATTTGAGGCCCCAGATGGATTGGATTCCACAGAAATGGACATAAGTAGTAAGGGCTTGTGCCTAGATGATCTCTTTAGCAGGAACACTCACACTTCCCTTCTTGGCGCATTTTCACTGGCTGTTGTTCCATGCTTGAGTTCTTCCTTTCCTTATGGCTACCTCCTGCCTTCTTTCAAGGTTCAGCTAAAAAGCCTCCTTCTACAAGAAGCTTTTCCTGATCCCTCTTAATACCAGAGGCTTCCTTTTGTTGATTATTGCCAATTCATTCTGTAGAGATCTATATTTTTGGGTGCTTGAGCCTTTGTATGTTGCCTTCTCCCCACATCAGATCAAGAGCTGAGGGGCCTCTTCTGTTGAATTGCTTGACATCTGGAAGGGAGGTAAAGGCTTCTCACAGAGGAGTGGAATCTAAACTGAACCTGGAAGGAAGAAAGGAAGGACTGTGTTCCAGACAGGCATAGCACCAACTTTAGACAGCAGCAAGCAGGCCAGTTTGGCCAATCATAATAGCCTACATTTATATGTTGCTTTAAAAATATTTCTGATTTTGTATTTGAGTAAAGCTAGGACTGTTGATTTTGATTTTCATTGTGTTTTTCTATACTTTGTGTCTTCAGCATTTTATTCTTGAGTAATTCCCATTCCTTCTAGGCTGACTTTCCCTTAAAGATAATTAGACCTAAGGATCTCCACGGCCTTTTCTCTAAAACCCCTAACGTAGCTATTCTCTCTAAATTTAGAAGTCGGATTTTAATTTTCTTGGCTTTCTCTTTCTTATAACTGATTCTAAGAGGTCACATCCCCAAAAGGTTCCTCCCAGGTCTAGCCTAGCAGCCAGTGCAGCCTCATTGGGGCAAATGCATGAGTGAATAATTTAAGTGCTTCTTCTCTACAAAGAGAAGCACTAGGAATAAACATAGAGAATTAAGACAGTTCTTACTCTTAAGGAACTTCCATTTTAATGGAGGACATGCCATATATGGAAGGTTTGAACTCCAGGGTGGTTGGAAAAGTCATGTGATCCTTAGTACTTGGGTGATACTGCCTCTTCTTTGATGGCATTTAATGTTACTGTTCCCAGGGATCTTGGGTTTGGGGTCTTAAGCTTTCTCCCTTAGGGCTGAAGAGAGATCCTGGTCATGGTGAGCATGGTGGTTTGATGTGGTTGGCAGAGGGCCCAGCTGCTTCAGCTAGGTTGGTTTGCTTGTTAATGGTGGCGCTTGACCCTTCTTCCACAGGAGTTACTTTCCTGGACTGGGGGCTGGGCTAGATGCAGCAATGGTAGTGTGCGAATCACATCCAGAATAGCATTTCCTCTTGTTTGTTCCTCTGCCTTTTCAGGGATGAAACTATCCTGAAGGGAAGTCCCAAAGTTATCAAGCTCTCTGCCTTTGGCAGAAAGAGAGCCCCCCTGCCCCCCCAGGGTTGTCCATCATGCAGCAACATCAGTATTGGTGTTAGAGTTGCTGTCCAGGTAATAGGAATGTGGCCTGATGTTTTGTTAGGAAGAGCCCTTTATCTAACAGGATTACCTGACTGCCTCCAAGCTCCTCTGTCATATTTCTCAGGCAGGGCCATACCTCTCTGCTAATCTGCCCACGTGCTGTGTGTGTTGCCTTGGCTAGGCTAATTCTATGAAGTGGTATTGGCAGTTTATGCAGACACTCACATGAGGGTATTTGAGGCTTTGCTCTGATAGAATCCCGAGTGTTTTTATTTCTCTTTCTGTCTGCAGACTTTATGCCAGTGTTATTCTTAGAGATTGTTTCTTAAATTGTTCAAATTTATAAGAGTAAGTTGCTTTTTAAAGTTAAATTTTTATCTTTTTCCCTGATGAACAAAAAATCCATTTTTTTCCTCCCATACACCCTTCTCGTTGAATAAAACTAAAAATTCCCAGACCAGTATAACATGTGGAGCCACTCAAGCAACACAAAATCATTGGTCATATTCCCCCGCCCCCCAAGGCCCCCAATAGAGGTGGTATTTTGCACCCTATGCCAGGGGTAAGGTGGCCTTCTTCAATATTATCCCTCTGGAGTCATGGGTAGCTATTTGATCACATTTTCAATATTGCTTGGTTTATCGGTGGTGTTTTGTAAACAGCTCTGGTTCTTTACTTCAGTTCTTACAGGCCTTCCCACATTTTCTGAAACTGCTCACTTCATTTTTGTGACTCAGTAGAATTCCATTGCATTCACAGACTTCATATGCTTGAGCACACTAGGGCAGTGAAGCCTGCTGGGCCTATAACCTAGAGGTTGATGGATTGAAACCACCCTCTACTAGTGAATAGTATTTGGGCAGCTTAGGTGGTACAGTGGCTAGAGCACTGGGCCTGGAGTCAGGAAGCCTTATCATCCTGAGTTCTAGTCTGACCACGTACACTTCCTAGCTACGTGATCCTGGGCTAATCTTTTCAACCTATTTGCCTCTGTTTCCTCATCTACAAAATGAGCTGGAGAGGAAAATGGCAAACCACTCTAGTACCTCTGTCAAGAAACCCCAAATGGGGACAGGAAGAGTCAGACAACTGAACCGTCTCAAAAATAACTATAGCTTGTTCAGCCATTCCCCAAAAGGTGGGAATCTCCATAGTTTCCAGTTCTTTGCTGCTAAAAGAAGAATGGCTATGAGTATTTTTACACATACTCCTCGTTGCTTTTAAAAGATTTTAAATTCAGACACCTTGAAGGTGAGATCAATAACTGTTCTTACACTTGTAAAAATGTATCCTTGTGCATTGTTTTAAAGTAACAAATCTGCTTATTAGTTCCTGGCTGTATCATCATTTTCAATATAATTCTTTGATTAAAAACTTGGGTTGATTTAGTCAAAAGGAATTAGTAGTTGTAAAATCTGGAATTAGGCTGAGATGATGCCATTTAAGATGTTGTTAATATTATGAGAGTCTAGATAGTTGATGATACTTAGAATGAACTTAAAATTGGCAGAGGGCACATGTTATCTTTTTCCCCCCTTTACCAAATATATTTTTATTTAATTCTTTCTCAATTACCTGTAAAAAAATTTAACATTAAAATTTTTTTTGAATTCCAAATTTTGTCCTTTCTTCCTGTCCCCTTTGCCCTTTTTGAAAAGGCAAGCAGCCTGATATAGATATTTATACATGTGAAGTTGTGCAAAACATTTCCATAATAGTCATGTTGCAAAAAGACAGACAAAAAATAAAACCCAAACCTGAGAAAAATAAAGAAGGTAGAAAAGTTTGCTTCTATCTGCCTTCAGTCTCCATCAATTCTTTATCTGGAGGTAGAGAGAGATCATTTTTCATCGTAAGTCCTTCAGGGTTATCTTGAGTCACTGCATTGATCAGGATAGTGAAGTCATTCAGAGCTTATCATCATCATACATTATTGCTTTTGTGTACAGTATTTCTTGATTCTGCTCACCTCTCTTTACATCAATTCATCTAAGTCTTCCTAGGTTTTTCTGAAAGCATCTTACTCAACATTTCTTATAGCTCCATCACAATAGAGCTCCATCATAATCATATCCACAACCCCCAATTCATGAGCATCCCCTCAATTTCCAGTTCTTTGCCACCACAAAAAGAGCTGCCATAAACATTGACATTGAGACCTTTTCCTTTTTTAGAATCAGAGTAGAGAGCTGTTCAACATTTTTTTTTTTAGTGCCTTTGATATAGACATGGAAGGAGGCATGCTTGACCAATCTGAAGGTAAGATAAGCTAGGCAGGATCGCGGTCATATTGATGATGGAAACGGGATCAACATTTGCAGAAAAAATGGGTCATTTTCTTTGTTCTGGAATTCGGATTTTATTGGTTTGGACATTCCTGGTAAAGAAACCCTATTTACCAGCTTCCCATAATTTTGGGGTCACTTAGCAATTAAATGACTTGACTGAGAATTACATAGTCAGGAAATGTCAGAGGTGAAGTTTGGAGAAAGGTCTTCCTGTCCGTGAGGCCACTCTACCACCTTCCTTGGGGAGCAGAAGAGACAATCCTAATATGATTGAGCTCAGAAGAGATCAGTGTAAAGTACAGTACTTGGCTAGAGTCCACAGGGACAACGCAGCCCCAGAATGCGAACTCTAGCTTATTTAAAAAAGACTCAGTTTTCTGAATGAAGGAAAGTGATAGTTGTGTCCTGCTTTTTCTTCGACCACATCTGAACTAATGGTTCAAGTTTCCATGTTTTAGGGAAGAAATGAATATACTGGAAGGCCTTCAGAAGAAGGCAACTAGGATAATGAAGGAACTGGAGAATGTGTTGTACAAAGATATTAGGGGGATTTAGCTTCAGGAAGAGACTTTAAAAGGCACCTGATAAAAGGACCTGAAGAAGAAGCATTAGACTTACTATGCTTATTCCCACAGTGAATAGATCTAGGTGCAGTGGGTGGCCCTTGAAGAAAAATAGACAAGATGAGATGAATGGAATAAAATTGCTCCAAAGGAAAATGAGTGATAGTAAGTTCTTCCTCAGTCAAGTTTAAAGTGAAGAGTACCTATATGGACCTATTTTCTTCTTTCCTGCTTTTAATCTTTAGTCTCTCATCCTCCAGCCACCAGTTAGGCCCAAGTCTCCTCCAGACTTAAAAAAACCCCAACACCCTCACTAGATCTGGTCATCCCTGCAGCCAGTATTCTTTATTCTCTTCCAAAGGTATCTGTTGTCAGTGCTCTTAGTCTTGTAAACATGCTGAGATCTGGCTTCCAATGCCTTCATTCAACTGAAACTTTTCTCCACAGCTAATCAATGACTCTCCTTAAAAAATGTATTTATTTTCAAATGACTAATGATCTCTTAATTTCTAAATCCAATAAGCTTTCCTCCATTCTTGATCTCTCTGCAGCATTTGTCTCTTCCTTCTCTTTCTCATGGATACTTTATCTCTAGCTTTTCATGATCCTGTTCTCTTTCAGTTCTTCTCTTACTTGTCTGACTTCCCTATCTCAGTTTCCTTTGATGGGTTACTATCTATGTCACATCCAATGGGTGTGGATGCTTCCCAGATCTATATCCTGGGCTTCATTTTCTTTTCTCTTTTCATTCTCCTACTTGGCATTCTCATTAGTGCCCATGGATTCAGTCAGTCTCTGTGCTGACACTTCCCATTTGTGTCCAGCCCTAGGGCCTCTCTTCAACTTCAGTTGCCTTGGACATCTTAAACCATATACTGCAGACATCTCAGACTCAGCCTTCTTTTCCCTACTTCTAGCATACTTTTTTTTAAAAAGAATTTCTCTATTCATGTTGAGGTGTTGCTATCCTTTCCTTCATTCAGGTTCACAGTTTTGGTATTATCTCCTCTCTCACTTATTCCCCTAGCCAACAGTGACTACACTTTATCATTTCTATCTCTATAATCACTCCTATGTCCCCTTCTTAGTGTTCCTACAACCACCACCCTAGCTTAAGAATCCTCATCTGGATCATTGCAACAGCCTCTTCATTGACCTTTTGGTTTGTCAACTTTAATTCTCATCTGCCAAAGAATCTGACTGTGTCATGTTCCTGCTCAGTGAACTCTGCTGACTCCAAATGTTAATGCTTCTTTTTGGCCTTTAGTGACCTCCCCAACCTGGCCTTTTCTTGACTTTCTGGTGGTTTTATGCCTCATTCTCCCCTGTAGTCCACTTGCTATTCCTTGTGCTACGTTCATCTCCCGCCCCCCTGTGCCTTTGTGTGCTCCCTGGCTGCCCCCATATTTGGAATGCTCTCCCTCCTCACCTCCAGAGCTTTGAATCCCTGGAGTTCTTTAAGACTCAGCTCAAGTCCCATCTTTTGTAGGCCTTTTTTTCTCAGTTTTTCCAGCTGTTAATGCTTTCCATTCTGAAGTTACCCTGTATCTGCTCTGGGTATAATTTGTATATGTTGACTTCTCTGTTAGAATTTCAACTTCTTGTGAATGTGGGACCCTTTTTGCCCTTTTTAGGAGTCATAGTATCCCCACCATTTAAAACATTACCTGGCACATAATAATAATGACTAATGATGATAGGTGACTAACCATGATGATTGACTGTCCAATTGTAGAAGGCATTCTTGTTCAGGCATGCTTTGGACTCAGTGGCTTTCCATTGACTTCTTTGATTCTAAAATTCTATTAATATGAAGCGCTGAATGGGCTTTGTGCCAGTGAACATTTGAAAACAACCCACGGCTTGGTTGATTTCATTAGTAGGGGGATCAGTAGATCTTAACCTCTTTCTGGATTTAGTAGCTAAGTTCTAGGGAATTGTATGAGCTTAGGCATAGACATTAGACACTATTGTTAGTGGTAGGGTTTGATTCAAAGTCTTTCTTATTTCCGGCCCAGCATTCCACCTGTTATACCACAGTACCTCTTGACAAAACTCAGTTATTTTAATGAGTATAATTTGTACCATGATTACTGAGAGCTAAGAAACAGAAAAAAAGATAAATTGAGTGAGTAGAGTGCTTACTTTCCATAGTAAGCACTTAATAAATGTTCATTGACTTGAAAGTTTAATTTTCACATACCACAATAAAAAGGAGATTTTACAATAGAATGCAATATTTGGAAACGTTGGGTAAAAGAGCAGGTAGAAACTTCTTTGGAAAACATATTTCCTAGAAACAAAACTACATCAGCTATGTTTAAATAAAGGCCCTGGTAAGAAGACAATTGTGTTCTCAGATAAAGGTTGATTTCTTTATTATATATCTGGAATGTTTGAATTCTTTGTACATTTCAAGTTCAAAATAGAGTTTTGGTGACAGATAAACAGTTCATATTAACAATCATTCTATCTTATATGTAGTATTTCCTGTTTGAATGAAAAAAAATTTTTTTTTAAATTTTATTTGGTCAATTTGGTTACAAAAATCATATTCTGTGTCCCCCCCCACCCCCCACCCCCCCCGCAATTCCACTGGGTATTACTTGTGTCCTTGATTAGAACCTATTTCCATGCTGTCGATGTTTGCACTAGGATGTTCATTTAGGGTCTATATCCCCAGTCATGTTCCCTTGACCCATGTAATCAAGCAGTTGTTTTTCTTCTGTGTTTCTACTGCCACAGTTTTTCCTCTGAATGTGGATAGTGTTCTTTCTCATAGATCCCTTCAGGTTGTTCATGATCACTGCATTGCCACTAATGGAGAAGTCAATTACGTTCAATTGTACCACAGTGTATCCGTCTCTGTGTACAATGTTCTCCTGGTTCTGCTCTTTTCACTCTGCATCACTTCCTGGAGGTCGTTCAGTTCACATGGAATTCCTCCAGTTCATTATTCCTTTGAGCACAATAGTATTCCTTCAACAGATACCACAATTTGTTCAGCCATTCCCCAATTGAAGGGCATCCCCCTCTGAATGAAAATGTTTAAAACCTGAATTAAAGCTAATTTGCTGTATGTAGTAAAATTATTCCATCTATCCCACATTTTGAAATGAAGTCATTGTGAACCGAAAATTATTAACTTTGAAATTATGAAAGGATGATCATCCTAGAGTCTTCCCCAAACAAAAAGAGTTTCGATAGACTAATAAAGGGAGCTCATTCTACAACTATTATGGGTGATAAACTGTTCTGAGTGAATGAATTAAATAATATGAAATCACAGTGAGGAAATACTGCAATCCTTATGTGTCGTCATTTTTTAAAAATGATGGTCCCGGTACTCAAGTTGTCTTTTCCAAAGGAAGAATACACATCAGAAAACCTGAAGTTTATGGAATGGATTGATTGATATAAAAGAAACACAGTCCACTACTTTGTGGCTAGAGTTTATCCATATAATTACAATATCAGGAAAAAAATTATTCTTTCACTTAATCATTACTTGATTGTTTTTAGTCTGCTGCTGTTCTGGGTAATAGACAATTATTTACATGATTTTCTTTTAATTTGTACTTGATCTGTTTCTTGACAGGGGGGAATCTGTGCCATGCTGATGTCTCTCTATTTGGAGAGCCAACTGAGTTTGAGTACTTGAGAAAAGTGCTCTTTGAATATATGATGGGTCGTGAAACGAAGGTAGGGAAGAAACCCTGTTTCTGGTGATGTGGTGTGTGTTTGAGTTTAGAAGTGAGAATGTTGCCTGCACATATGCCCTCACCATGGTGTTTCCTTTGGTACATCCACACTCTGCTCTTCTTGGGCCATAGAAGATTGATTATTTGATACAGGATTTCACTCTTAGAGCAAAAAACGAATTGGCAGATATTGCTTAGGTTCATTACATCTGTAAAATGTTCAGTTTAATTACCATTGCCTAATGCAGAATACTAGAAGTTATACATAGGTTGAATTATGCCAGGAATAATTTATTTTGTGACTTCAGATCTTTTAAAAATAGGAAAACAATTTTTCCCATTTCTGAAACACTTTGTAGTATTTCAAATATTCCTGAATAAGGAATATATGTTTAGGAAGAACTGTAATCTTTTATTTTGGTTAAAAAATTGTAACAACACCCAGGAAATAACCCATCAACTTAGAATTAAAGTTCTCTCTGTATCTAATGGCTGTCCCATCACTTCTCTAAGAAGTATACACATGTCCAGAGCCCCTGCTCCCCTGTGTCATAGGAATTGAAGAACACAATATAGATCTGTGGCATGTAGAGAAGGAATTAAAAGCTTTAAAATTGGGGTGAACGTGCTCCTCTTGGCATGCCTGACCTTCACTCAGATAGCTTGAAGGAGAGACAAATGCTTTCAGGTCAGTTGTGGTTCGGGTTTCTCAGGAGACCTGAAAATAAAAGCACAGAGACATATCGTGCAGGAACCCTTAGACTGAAGCTCAGATTCAACTTTAAGTGGGTTGGTGCAGTCAGAGTTCTAGGACTACACATCACCCAGACCTTCCTCCCTTGGCAGCTCAGCAACAGAGGACATGTCGTCTGCCTTAATTCTGTAGGGGATCATCAGTTACGTCAGCATGAGGCCACATATCAGAAAGGTACTACTTTGGGGCAGCCAGGCCTAGAGATGGGTCCTGGGTTCAGATGTGGCCTCTGACCCTTCCAGCTGTGTGCCCTCGGGCAAGATACTCATTGCCCAGCCCTTACTGCTCTTGTGATTCTAAGATGGAAGATAGAGTTTAAAGAAGGAAAGAAAGGTACAGCCTAGAGTATTCCTGCTCCATTCTCTTATCATCTGTCCTGCAACGTAGGAAAATCACGAGTCTCTTCTGGCTTCTCAGACCTTGGCTTCCCCTCTCTCATTCCTTGTTTAGGGCCTGAGTGCAGGCTGTAGTTTCACTCTAGCACTCTCCCATACGGGTTAATAAACCTTTATCCGATGCCGTTTCCTGATGTGCCAAATAGATCAGGCTTCAGCCTGCCTCTGAGAGAGGGCTAGCCTGAGGATGACCAGAAGGCCCGTCGGGCGCTTGTCCATTTTAAATCCTGCAGCCAGACGGAAGAATTGCAGTGACAGAGCTGCCTTAGACAGGACTGGCCGAGTCAGGGTCTGCCAGAAGCCAAGGAAGAAAGTGTTGGGTGTTTCCTGGGTGGAAGGAGGGAGCTGCTACTTTAGCGTGACTGTTGGAATGGAATTGGGAAGTAGCCAAAGGTGGCCCGGGCTGGACATAGCCGTGTTAGAGCCTCGCTGAGAGTTACAGATGGAATGAGCGAGTGTGTCCCTTCCGAGTAGCATCACCACCCGCAGCTCTGCCGCACTTCGCAGGATGCACGTTTCCCTTGACCTGTGTTGCTTCGTCTGCTCTTGCTCTTGCTCGTGATGGCCGTCATTTTGATGGTAGGCGACTTAGTGTTTGCCACAAAGAGGAGCACCCAAAGGGCCTGCCTTCCACTCTTCTCTGAATCTTCAAGCTGTTGGCGAGAGATCAAGGCAGCCCTTTGCTCCTTTTGGGTCAGAAAGCCTTTCCTGCTCTCGGGTGCTGGGGAACAGCCTCTCCTTCTGCGGAGGGAGAGCAGCACCAGTTGCCACCATTTGAGCTTCCCCCTTTCTCCCCCCACTGTCCTTGGAATGTGTTATCAGAAGAGTTCATTCAGTCTCCTTGTTCCGAGTGTTCTGTGGCATGGACCTGGGCATCTCTTATGAAGATGGCACCTTGTGTCACAGGCAGCGAGAGCTTTGGCTCCCTAACTGGGCAGTCGGCAAATCCTCTCTTTTTAAAAGGGAGCATCCAGTGAATTAGCCAGCCGTGAACTAAGAAAACAATCGGATGCTGTGAATGTTGTTTTTTCCCTATTCATGTGGTCACTAATAAATTGCTTAGTGAATTGACAAATGGAGAATAGTTAATTGCATTTCATTTGTTCAAACAGATTTATGGATACACACGTGTCCTGCGTGTGCCTTCCTAACAGGTTAGCTAGCACTTTAATGTTGCATGTTTATAAGATACTCGTAATATTGAAGTAGCACAAGTCAATTTTGTGACCTTGAGCAGCCTTCTAAGTCGAGGGCACCAGAAGCAATTTCCTTTTCAAGGATCCTTCTTAAGATGGGTCTGTAAGGCCTCTTAAGAATAAGTGACATAATTAGGATGAAATCCTTATTTGGGCATGTTTAAGACACCAACTTTTATTAGTAAGGTGAAAGAATTGAAGTAAGGCTTTCTCTAAGCTGCTTCTAAAAATCTATGAGAACTGAATTCTGTTTTGTGAATTTTATTTTTCAGCCTGTCATGGTAGTCTTGAGGGACATGAGAATTGGAAAAATCAAAATTTGTAGTTTATTATGTTAGTTCCTGGTGCGTGGGACATTCTTAATGTACCTGGGCCTTATGTTGACTCTAGTAAGTAAAAAACTGACATTTGAATGGCAAAATTTCAAGTGGGAAGAATTGTGGTGTTTATTTTTGTGACATCTGATCAAAAAAGTAATTAGCTAATAACAGATGGTTATATCATCTCACTCCTCTCCCCCCATCCAGACACAGACAGACAGAGCAAAACACATATCCTTGGAGATGTGCTCTGTGTGTGTACAAATGCACATTTGCAGAGGAAAAACTTGCAAGGTTATCTCTTCTACCTTCCCCCTGTAATAAAAGAATAAGGTTTCTAGCATCCCTGACAGCTGGACATGATTTTATATTTAAACACTGAATTTGTTATCTTCTTTTCATAAGTGGTGTCTTCTTTCCTCTCTGTTTCCCTCAAAACTCCTCACCTTGAGAACCAAATAGGGAAAGTTTCATCCCTTGAGGAGAATTTTCCAGGAGCTTATGGGTGACAGTCTGACTTACGGTATATTTATTCAGATCTGCACAACTTATGATCTTGTTTTGCAAGCTGCCATGTATGATGTTTTGATTCATCTGTCTTCTGCAAAGCAATACATCCTGTGTTTATTTAAAATCCAAGTTGTATTTCCAGTAGGCTGATGTGCTGCATGTCTTGGAAAAACAAACCCAAACCCTCCTGAGCATGTTCGTGTTCATGCAGTAGCCAGTGTTTGTGAGATCTATGATGTGACAGAGTCTCAGCCGGGCTTGGGGTGACCATCCGTTTCTGATTACTTTGAACACACATCTTGTCATTGCATCAGTTCTCAGATAGATTGTTCCAAAGGAAAAGGCCTTACTCATTGACGAGCCATTTATTGCAGTTCTCCAAAGTTCATCTTCATAAGATGAAAAGGGCTAAGAGTATTTGAACTTGGTAGCAGTGCCAGGTAGCTTCTGCTCTTCAGGAAGAAGCACCCTTTGATTACTTTGTCAACCAAAAGACTTTCAGGACTGCCGTCTAATTGGAATAATGTATTACTCAGTTTTGTATGTCATGTCCTTGATTGATAATCTTCACATCATACTTCATTGTCATGGCTTTCTTTGAGATTTTTAAAGGAGAATACTCTTAGCTTGGTTAAAAGATTTCTAGCTAGTGCATATCAAATGATTGTTGTTGGCTTTCACTTTCCCTGATGATTGTCATTAAGCCTCTTTATTTCTCTTGTAGACAATGGCAAAAGTCATAACTACAGTCCTGAAGTTTCCTGCTGATCAGACTCAGAAAATCTTAGAACGAGAAGATGCCCGGCCAATGGTAGGTCTTGCAAATAGACTTCATTAAGTTGTAAATAAGCTAACTTCTTAGTTCTTATTTTCCAAAGACCTAATTATGGAGAAGGGTTTTGCCATGAGGAGGAGGGTGAGCTAAGATCCTCTGTAGATGATTACTTTGGAAGAGAAAATATATTTTATTTCTCCATCTCTCTCTATCTCCTCTCTCTGTCTCTGTCTTCCTCTGTGTACCTCTGTCTCTGTCTCTGTCTCTGTCTCTGTCTCTGTCTCTGTCTCTCTGTCTCTGTCTCTGTCTCTCTGTCTCTCTCTGTCTCTGTCTCTCCACCCCTTTGTCTCTGTCTCTTTTTGTCTGTCTTTCTGTCTCCCTCCCCTTCCCTTTTGTCTTAGAATCTTAATATTGGTTCTAAGGGAGAAGAGTGGTAAGGTCTAGGCTATGGGGGTTTAACTAACTTGCCCAGGTCACACAGTTAACAAGATTTGAACCCAGGACTTCCTAGTTCTGGGCCTTTATCTCTAGCCACTTAGCTCCCCCCAAAATGTATTTTTTCACGAGGACTAGGTGCTTGCCTTTTCTTCTTTCCTCTGAGTACATTATGTACAAGCACAAATAGGCTACTTAGAGGATGGATGGCATTTTTTTCTGGTATAATTAGGAACTTTTAGAGCCCAATCCTGTTGCTCAAGGAGAAGTCATAGAGTGTATGATTTCTAAGTTAGAAGCAAATGATTTTAAAGGTTCAATGATTCTTGGATCATAGAATTCAAATATTGCTGAGTCTTTGGTACTCCCTAGGAACGAGAAGGATGTAACTACTCATCAGTGGACAAAGCTTCTTTATAGAAAATTAGCTGGTTGGAAAAAAAAATGCCTGATAAGTCATGCTGGGCAGAATGGCTTCTCTTTATAGCTTCCAAGCAAGAAAAATGTCCTCTCTGTGCCTGTAGCAAAAGCAACAGGACAGGCCTCCAACAGCTGGTACACTTGAACATTTGTCTTCTGCCTCCCTTATTGCCCCCTTTTTCCTTTTCTTTCCCCTTTCAAGGCCATGTGATCCATCATGCACTTGAATAATAATTGCCCCTGCTTAAGTCTCTTAGCTTATTTTGGAGGCAAACGTGTCCTTTAGCTGAGTTTTCAATCAATCTGCCATTCCTCATTTGGAAATTCAGTCAGTAAACATTTATTATGTGCCTACTATGTGCCAGGCTCTGTGCAGGCTCCAGGGGAAAAAGAAGAATAGATTGGAAAAGTCAGGCAAAAATGATTGACCTTGGCTTCTCTCAGCAATCTTCTTATTTTAGTCTGATAGATGAAAAGCCTCAAAGGAAGGCCAGCCCCATCCTGGAGCCGGCCGTCCACTCCAGTGGTGGTTGATGGATAGAGTTAAAAGAGTCTGGCTTGGGCAGCGTGCAGACAGTGGCGTTTTAATGGGGCTTGCATTATTTAACGGCCCGCAATACCTTCTGGAAACTTGCCTTTGTGACCTCAGTAACTGCCTGTTTACCTCTGCTGTCGCATTGACGCAAAGCTTTCCATTTGTGCCTGCGAGGCATTTCTCCGCCATTCTCTCCTTCCTGCCCCCTGTCAGTGCAGTCTTGGGCTCTGGAGAAATGGAGTCGGAGTAGAAAAACAATCGATTTTTAAGAAGAACTTCTGTAGCTCCGCTCAGTTCAGGCGACATAGTCCTAGGCTGAAAGGACCATTGTGTGCTCAGTGTAGTTAAGTGAGATGTTCGACGCTCAGAAAGCCAGTCTTTTTCATTTTGAAGAAAGGTTTGAGAAGGAAGCTGAAGTACCGACGAAGCCATCTTTACTCATGCCGCTTTCCTCTTAGCCGGGGCTCTTCTCGTCCCAGTACTGGCCCCTCCAGGAAGCATCCCCTGCAGCTTCCCCTGCTGGAGGCTGACAGCGTGGCTCCTTCTCTGCTGGGACTTGCCATTGTCTGTGGCTCTTTAAGGGATGTGGGCAAAGGACAGTGGCTGAGGCCAAGGCCCCAAGGATGGAGACCGGAGCTGAGCCGCCCCAGGCCACCTGGCTGGCTCCCAGGAGCTCGGGGGGGACTTGTAGAACCTCTGTGTTGAAGCCTCTCGAGGGGAGAGCTACTTTGTGGTTGTCTTGAGCCCCCGGGCCCAGCAGTCTGCCTGGCACAGAGCAGGCATTTGGCACGTGCCCATCCACGGGCTCTCAGTGGATCCTCTAAACTCTGAGAATAGGCCCGGCCTTTTTCCTTCCTCGTAGCGCCCATCACGGTGCCTACACTTGGCAGATGTTTTTTTAAATACCCCCCGATGGACACAGGGCAGTGCATAAAGCTAAGCCCCAAACAACGTGGTACGTCTAATCTGGGCAAGGCTTGGTGCTGGGTGCCCTCGGGGGGTCAGAGATGGAAAGGACGCAGGGCCTGCCTTGGAGGAACCTCCGGTGCGGGGGCTTCATCAGTGAGAGCCATCAGGAAGAGGAGGAGGCCTTTGTGGAAGGGAAGGCCTGGATAGGGTTTCCATGGAAGACAGGCAGGGTCGACTGGTGATGGGGCTTGGCTGGGTGATGCATTTGGGGCCTGGGAACAGAGTAGATGAAGCCATGGAGGTGGGGGAAAGCGCTGGCGTGTCTGTGTTTGCATCCTTTGGGATGAGCCTGGAATTGGAAGTAGATGACGGACAGCAGTTTTGTGCTGGGCGGTGGGGAGCCGGAGAATTTCTGGCAGAGACGCCCCGGCCACATTTGGGTGGAAGGACGATAGGCCCGCTCAGTCAGCTCTGCAGTCAGCCAGCTGTCAGGGCGGCCTTGTCCACCCCTGGGCCTTATCTGTCCCATTGAGATGGTGCGGTAGGGAATGCCTAAACAGCAGCACCAGCAACGCTATGAAGGCAAGAAAAGGGAACATGGCAGGTAGTTGGCCAGGCCTCTTCCAACACTGCAAAGCTGTTAGACTGGGGCTTCCATGTTGAAAACTTCTAGTTTAGATTTATTTTGAGTGAAAACGGGACATGTGCACCAACATTCTTGCCTCCCTTGTGCTTGTTTTCATTTGCCAGGCCAGAGCTTTCTGATCATTGTTTCATTTTGGTGGTCATTAGGTCTTAGAGGTGTGCTGGGGATTGCTTAACAACTGGCCTTTTGGATGCATTTTTCAGTTTAATATGTGGTATAAACATTTTCTTAATCACTTTCTGAAGTCTAGACAAGACAGTGAATCATGACCCAGTTTGTAGTGTTTGTTGATTTCCAAGTTGGAAACGCTCACACCGAAAATGTAACAATCACTTAGGATTTGAACTGGTTCCAGCCTTTCTCCTTCCCCCGAGTGGCTTGATTTGAACTCATGTCTTCCTGCTTCTAGATTCATCCTCCTGTCCACTATGCCACCTACCTGCCCTAAAACAGTACTTATTGAAATACAGTTTTCCCTGGATAGCCAGAATTAAACTTTATTTAATGAAAATGTGGTCTCTGTACCTTCTTATTGACCAGGCCTGTTAGGAAAGTCTAAATTAATGCCACAGAGATTTAGCTTGGTTTTTCATTTCTTTGCCATTTCAAATAAGTGGATGTTTCTGCTTATTTTGTTGATGGCATGCTTCTCAGTAGATGATTTCTTATTATATACTCCTAATCTGCCACCTTAATTTTTAACTTTTGAACTCTTACTGCTTAAAAAAACGTTACGTCTCCTGCTTTCCATCCTCTTTCCCTCTTTTTTCCTCTTGCAGAAAAGCTCCTTCACCTTGTAGGTGTTTCTGCATGGTGTTTTCAAGGATGCTGGATATATTCTTTTTCTCTAGAAGGACTCCTACTGGACTAGATCTGCCTGTGTTCCTGCTAATGAATTGGAGCCCAGGCCCATGTATTGTAGATTAGGAAAATAATCTTTCACGGAAGTGTCAGCAAACCCAGGGCTGTGGGAGCATCACTAATTCTCCCATTGAATTTGAATGTAAATAGCAGGAAGCTTCTGGAATTGAACTAACTTCAGCTCTGGAATTCAGCTATTATTAACAGTTTCTACGTAGTCTTTTTAAACAAACCTGGAAGTTCTAAATTACATAGTATTAATGATACTTCCCAGTACATACAGTCTATGTACTGAATTATGATCTGGATCTGTCTTTGACTCCAAGGGTTTCAGTCAGAAGATCAAGTGGAAATTTCAGTTCTCATTTAAGACAACCATTTTGTTTGGTCGGCTTTGTTTCTGAATATTAAGACATTCAACTAGTAATAATTTTAAATGTGACCTGTGTGGAGCTGAGATTTCAAAATATCAACATGACTTAAAAAATGGTGGTCTTCCTTAAAAAGTTGTAATTAAGTTGAATTTTTTGTAATTCTATACTTTGTTAATTAAATTAAAAAAAAATCCCTTACCTTCTGTCTTGGAATCAATCCTGTGTATTGGTTCCAAGGCAGAAGAGTGGTAAGGGCTGGGCCATGGAGGTCAAGTGACTTGCCAGGGTCACACAGCTTGGAAGTGTCTGAGGCCAAATTTGAAACCAGGACCTCCTGTCTCTCGACTTGGCTCTCAATCCACTAAGCTACCCAGCTGCCCCCTAGATCAAATTTTGTTTTAAATGAACTGGTGGAGCGTCTTTTAAAAAACCCTTAGAGAATACATTTTTTTACTTAGCAAAACATTTTCTAATTTGTATTCTCTAATTTTAGATTTTAATCTTTTGGGTTTGCTTAAAATGAGTTACACTTGCCATTATCTTAACCTTCTCTTTGATAGACATTTAAGTTTTTCTTGCAGTTTGTAAAAGAAATCTCAGCAGCAGAGTGATGCATGTGCCTAGTATGGGAGAGTTGCAGGGAATTTTAAATCCTTTAGAATTGACTTTAACTCCTTTATTGGGGAGAAAAATTGAAGTAGAATTTGCTTTTAGCCCATTAATCTTATGTATATACCTCAGCTTTGGTTTAAAAACATTCTTCAAAAATCATTCAATAAGCTTTTTTCTCCCTGACTTTGTAGTTTGCTTCAGCTCGCAGTGGTATCTTCTGAATAAGCCATCAGTCTGTGCTTAGTTAGCATGTGGGTGAGTGAAGAATAATCTACAAACTGTATCTTTTACATGAAATCTAATGCCCTGCATGAAATGAATGAACCTTTCCCTGGAATTCTGCTTCTCTCGAATGAAAATGTTCCTTCATGAGCTGATCTTCAGAATATCTTAATTTTAGGCCTACATTTGTATTGGCTAAACTGACAACATTAACCCTTTAGACACTCATTAGATGTTTGGAAATCTTTAAAACAAGAGAAAAAAAAATGTCTGGTCCTCCTCCCCAGTCCCGTATCCTTCCAAAGGTGACAATCATAACAAAGACAAAATTCCCAGAGTATTTTTTGATTCATTAATGAAAAAGAGATAACACTGAAAACCAAATGGCAGATTAGTATAAAAGTTATAAATATCACAGATCTGAAATAAATTTGGGGTAACAAATGTACCCCAAATAGTAGTAGTTGAAGGTAATTCTAAATTAGAGGAAAGTGGAAGAATATTTGCTGACTTTCTTTTTACTTTAGTAACACTAAATGTACTTGCCCAGTAAGAAACTTTGCAGAATCTAGTTTTATGTTTTCCCAATTAATAGAGTGGGTTATCTTTGTAATCTAGTTGCATTCTATTGAAGTCATTGTCAGACTTTTTTTCCCCCTCTGGAAAAGTTTAGCCTGGTCTATGTGTGAATTTCTACAAAGTCTGAATTAGGGGGATAATTAATTAGTAAGTGAAATTTAATTATAGTTACACTATTATCTTGATCTGTTAACTTTTCACAGCATTTTCATTTTTAAGCTTTTTTGCTTTAAACATATCCGTGATTATGTTTAGCCCTCATGTTGTATTTAATGTATACCATTCATATTTATCAAACAGTTCTTTAAAAAGTTTTAATAACCTGTGAATAGCCCATGAGGTTCTAATGTAATTTAATTAATTTACTTATAAAATCCTTATCTTCTGTTTTGGTAAGGGCTAGGCAATGGGGGGGTTAAGTGACTTGTCTGGAGTCACACAGCTAGGAAGTGTCCGAGGCCAGATTTGAACCCAGGATCTCCCATCTCTGGGCCTAGTTCTCAATCCAGTGAGCCACTCAGCTGCCCCCAAGGCTCTACCTTAAAAATAAACAAACACATAAATATATACATATATATTTCATTATAAGAACTAACTTAGGAAAATTCATATTTATAATTTTCAGTTGTTTTAATATGATAATTTGATCATTCAATTCCACAGTTTTTTCCCCCCTAATCACCTATCATATAGCAGGTACTTTGCTAAACACACCAAGGGCGCAAAATCAAACACGAGACATTCCCTCCCTCCAGGAACTTCCATTCTACGGAGTACAAAGTACAGGCAAATCCTAAGAACTCTACAAAGTAACATATTAGGCAATCCTAGCTGTGCATAAAAACCCTTTAACTTAAGTGTCCCCAAAGAGCAGGCTCTGTCAGAGCAGGTTATACAGACAGAGAAGATGGATCAGTATTTATAATCTAACACCAATAGGATCATTAAACTGACTTAACAATGAATGTATGCTTGTAGTATGTAAAAGACTCATTACTATAGGTAGGGAATGGATTTTTCATTTTGCAAATTAATTTAGAAAATCAGCTCATTTCATGTGATTACACAAACCCTTTCATCATCTTTTGTTAATTTTACATTATGCACAGTGTCGGTGGGAGCGGGGGATGGATGTCTGGGAGTGGTGTCTTTCAAGCTTCCTTTTGGTTTCTTAATTTCATTTGGTTATCTCCAGTAATTTTTTTAGCCTAGAAGTTTATCTAATCCATTTCCTTGATAGTTTTAATTTAGAAAGCCTTGAGAGAATAGTATTGGCTTCAATTTTAGAGTTTTTCTTTTTAAAAGAATTTAAACTAGTCTACTGGTTTCAAATAAAACTTAGCTTTGACATGCTGTGTGTACTGTCAGTGCTAAGTAGTATTTAATGAAAATGTAAGAGTACCCTCGGCTATTGTTAAGATTTGATGGCTATCTTCTGGTGGGGAAAATAAGGCTTTTTGCCTATGATAGCTTCATTATTAAGCATCTTTTAGGATGATGGGGCAAAAAGACAGTCAGTATTTTTTATACATTTTTGTTTAAGTAATTGAACTTTGATTTCTTTTTGAATCATCTTTTAAAAAAAAGAAAATGCCATTTTGGAGGTTTACAGAGTTAGAGTAAAAGAAATAGGAAAAGGTTTGTGAGATTTAACTGAACTTTTTCTAGAGCTTATAATTTTAATATTACTGATGGGAAATATTTTGTTCTATTTTAGTTTCAAAAGTTAGCAGGCAATTTTACTTCTTGCCTTTTATTCTTTTCCAGTCATGGCTAAGATTGTCATCTTGAAGAAATTGGGATGAAGAACATTCTTTGATCATGCTGCTTAAAAAACTGTCCACGTCTCTGTTGTTCTTTGAGAAAAGGCATGACGGCTGACAAGCTGCTTTTCAGGTCCCTGGGAGAGGCAGCGCAAAGGCAAAGGATGACACTGGATCATGGATACAGCTGAGCCTTCCTTTGAAGGTGTTCTCTGTAGGGGTGACCTGGGACTGCTGGCTCTTTCTCCTCATTTGGGGGAATAGGACATGATGAATGAGTGAATCCCATATATGATCTCAGGAGAGATTCTCTCATCCCTTTTTCTTTCCTCCCTTTAAGATTTAAACTTGAGGGTTTGCCTCTTCTATTTATTTATTTTAGGGTGATTTTTTTGGGGAGGGGGGGTTTGTCTCTGGTTTAGTTTACTTGTGCAATACATTTGGAGGTGGAATTTCATAGATTTTTTTTTCCTGATGAATTAGATCGATTTAACTATGTTATCCAGATTAGATTTGTTGATTTTTTTGCTAAAGACTAGTTCTTTAAGCTTTTGCTTCTGATAATTCAAATGGCAGTACCTCATTTGTTTACTTTGCTTTTGTACTTATATTTTCCAGGAAAAAAATATTGTAAATTGTAAATAGTTAATACAGAATTGTATTATATGTTGATCTGTGACCGTTGGCAATGTCAATCTAGGATGAACAGAGAAAAAATAAAGTTTTATTTACTGTATAAAACTCAGTATTGCTGTTAATTAAAATTTTTTTTAATGATCAAGGACTTTTTAACTCCCTCCTTCTGCCCTTCCCTCCCAAGAGAAAAAGAAAATCTTTATAACAATATGAATAGTCAAGCAAAACAAATCTCCATGTCGGCCATTTGCAAAAATAGCTATTTCATTCTGCATATTTATTTCATTGCCTCTCTGGCAGGAGGTGGGAAGCATCCTTCATTAGTTTATTTTCTGTATTTCTCAGTTGAAATTCTCTTCATTTAAAAATAATTAGTAACCTCTATAAATAAAGATATGTATCGAACATCATATTATTTGAAAAAATTATATCTCCTTTTTGTACATATTTATGGAGATGTCTCCCCTCTCCTCTGCTAAGACTTTACCTTATGACAGAGGAAAAATTAAGCAAGAACAACCAATTTAATGCTGAAGTCTGTAGTGGAAGCAGCATTTTGTTTATATAGTCTTCCATCTCTTTACTAAGAAGAGAGAAATTTCATTATTATTCCTTCAGAACCATTCTTGTTTTTTCAATTACTGAGGGAAATCAGCTTTTTAAAAATCATTTTTTCATATACATTGTGTATATTGTTCTTTTGGATCTATTTATATCATTGTTTATTAATTTATATGCGTCTTCTCTTATTTCTTGCAATCCTTATTTTTGTCATTTCTTGGGGGACAATAAGGGCCTGTCTGTGGTTTGGAGTTGGGAAGACCTGAGAGCAAATCTTCCCTCAGGGATGTCCATCAATTGGGAAATGGTTGAACAAATTGTGATATATAATTGTGATAGAATACCATTATGCTAATAAGAAATGATGAGCAGAGAAGGATTGTTACAGGTTGATAACTCTGGATCCATCTAAGATAAAGATCTGAGAGCCCTCGTCAGAGGTTGAATTCTATTGTTTGTCTGAGAACGGGTCTGAGTGCCCTCACCACCACCTTCTTTTAGTTTCCCATAACAAGATTGCTGACCGTTCCATGAACCCTGTATCATTCCTGGAACTGCTATCTTACCCTAACCATTATCCTACCAGCTACACTATATTCTTGTTACACTTTCCCATGGACCTTTCTCATGGTTGATTGTAATTCCTATGGTTTTTACCGTTAAAAGATGACCAGTTTGCAATAAACTTGAACCCATTGCCATCAGCATGGGCCCTTCCGACCCCACACTGTATCTGTGTCTTTGATTCTTATCTTTTCCCTTGCCCTTATCTTTAGGTGAGGCCCTTCTAACTTCTACCTTTGTATTTCCTCTTAGTATTTTCCCCAACCTTACCTTTGGAATTCTGGTCGCAGTCCTACCTCCCCTTTCCCTCCCAGGGGCATTTACAAAGGATGATTTCAGAAAAAGCTGGAAAGACCTATCTGAACTGATCCAGAGTGAAGTGAACAAAAAGAATCAAGAGAACATTGTACACAATAACAGCAATTTTGCACGATGATCATCTGTGAAAGACTTAGCTATTCTCAGCAATCCAAAGATCCAGGAATTCTGAAGGACTTATGAAAAAGAATATGCCAAGACTTCACCTCCTTAAAAAGATCTCACAGAATTTGAATGCAGATTGAGGCAGACTATTTTCCCATTGTTTTATTTGTATTTTTGTTTTTATTGATTTTTTTCTCCCAACTTGACCAGTATAGAAATATATTTTGCCTGATCATACATGTATAACCTACATCAAATTGGTCACTTTCAGGGAAGGGAGGGATACTATTTGGATCTTACAATTTCAGAAAAAGTTTTCTTTTAATAACAAAAGATTGTTATTACATTTAATTGGGAAATTAATTAATTAATTAATTAATTATTAATAATTAATTAATTAAATAATTGGGAAAATAATTAAAAACAAAAAGCATCCTCAAATACTTGGGAGCTGGACCTTGGGTGGATCCCCTTTTGGGTTTTCGCCTTTGTGAAAAGGAACAGATTGGACCTAGTCACCTCTAAGGGCCTTTCCAACTCTAACTCTGTAATCCTCTGAATGATGATCTATTGTATTCCCATATTAGTTTGTTCAACTATTCCCCAGTTAATGGGCTCCTACTTTATTTCCAGTTCTTTGTTACTAGAAAAAGTGGTATTCCAAATGTCCTTGTATATATTAGACCTTTGTTTCTGACTTTTATCTTTTTGGGGTATGGATTCCTGGGCCAAACAGTATGATCAGTCTGGTTCCTTTTATGTCTATACAAATTGTTATTAATGTGCTCATTGTCACATACTTCAAAACTGACTAGGATTTTTGGGGTCATTTTGGCCTGCATTTCCAGGTAGGAAATGAAACCCCAGAATTGCTTTAATTTATTAATGAGGTTATGAAGAAACAAGTACATTCATTCATTACTGGTGAAATTGCAGACTTGCATTTGTGTGTGTGTGTGTGAGTTAACCTGGCATAGCATATGTTAAAATGCAAAATAATTATACCTTCTGACCCAGTAATTCAATTATTAGGAAATTAACCTGACTTACCCAAAATAAATTTTTTTTTAACCCTTACCTTCTGTCTTGGAGCCAATACTGTGTATTGGCTCCAAGGCAGAAGAGTGGTAAGGGCTAGGCAATGGGGGTTAAGTGACTTGCCCAGGATCACACAGCTGGGAAGTATCTGAGGTCAGATTTGAACCCAGGACCTCCCCATCTCTAGGCCTGACTCTCAATCCACTGAGCCACCCAGCTGCCCCCCCCAAAATAACTTTTAATAAAAGCTAGCTGTTAAATTTCATAGCAGCATTAGTTTTAATTGCCAAAAACTGGAAGCAGAGATATAATGATTAAATAAATTGTGGTACCTAAATGTAATAACTACTCTGATATAATTAAAATTGAAAAATTTGAAGGATATTTTTTAACAGCTATGACAGAACTGGGAAATAGTGTAACAGGAAAGTGAGAACTTGAATGAAGGGAAATAGTGTAACAGGAAGGTGAGAACTTAAATGAAGGAAGACTGTGATGAGAGAATTCAGTGGGATAGAGCGCTCCATCAGGAAACTTCCTCCCCTCATGCAGTTCAGCATTATCTCTGCCACATCCAGTCTAAGAGAACTGCCTAGAAACCAATGAGTAGTTAAGTGACTTGTCCAGGGTCACACAACTAGTAAATATCAGAGACAGAACTTGAAAGCAGGTCCCATTCTCCTGCTACGCTGACTCTCACAACTATGACATAATAGAAAAAGTGAATGAGAATGAATGGCCAAACGAAGAATCCTGATGGTGGTTTGGAGGAAGAGATTGAAGTGTGACGACAATTTAAATGTTGAAATTAATTTCTTTAAGTTATTACAAAGCACATTTTGTTTTAAAAAATTAGGTTATTATTGATGTCATTTGTTACTTCTAACTTTTAAAAGGAAGATTTTAAATTTGCTTTATTCTACTTGACTCAACAGTTGTCCGGCATCTTTGCTTTCTTCCACTTTCCACACAAACATGCAGCTTTTGTGCCTACTCTTTGGCTTGGGGTGACCTTGAATTCTCAGCATCATGAGATGGCCCTGAAAGTTTATGACTGCCCCCTGCAGGCTTTGAGCCTTCCCTGTAACCCATGGAATGACCCCACAAAATAAGCACCAAACTCTCAGTGGGGACTGGAACTTTTTGACTTTAAACTAATGTGGATTTTCAAATTTAAGGAGTGTTTCTTCTGCCTCCCTGTGTTTCAGGTGTCAGATGATTGCCCATCTCCCCCCTGGCCTGGCTCTCCTGGGCAAGGGCCCGAAGGAAGCCACCGAACTTGGGAAAGAGACCATGGAAGGAGTGAAGCAGGGAGGAAAATGGCCTGAGGAGGCCCACATTACCTGTTCAGAGCTGGAAGGAATCTCAGCGGTCACACCGACCTTCCTCAACTTGGATGTGGAAGGAAATGGGCCCAGAGAAGGGAGATGGCTAATGGCTTTATTGCATTGTCCCATCCTTCCATTTTCACCCTCTATGAATAATGTAATGCATCTGAGATCTCCCTAGTGTGGGCACTCCTGGAGGTCAGGGTTTGTCTATACTGTCATCTTGCATGTCCTCCATTAACAACCATTAATTAAACTTTGTGCGAGTGACTATACAAAGCACTGAAGGCACCAAAAAAAGACAATCCTGGCAGTCTTAACTTCCTGCTCTTCTGGCGTCCAGGAGGATGCTGATGATGATTAGCCTTTATATAGCACTTATTCTGTGCAGGCACTGTGCTAAGTACTTTAGACATATCTCACTTGATCCTCACCCCAACCCTGGAAGGTAGTTGCTGTTTCTACCCCCTTTTTACAGTTTTGAGACAAACAATGTGAAGGGATGCCCAGTCACCCAGCTAGTAAATGGCTTGAGGTTGGATCGGAACTCGGGATCGGCCCAGCACTATCCACTGAGCTATCGAGCTGCTGCCTCTTCTTGGCCTTTTTCTGTTTTGTGGATCCTAGGGCAGCCCTTGGCTTGCCATTTCTCCTCCCCTTGCTCCGTGGCCAGCTCCCCTTCTCTTCTGATCCTGTGTTTTCTCATGACAATCCTGACAACTCTTCTTGCAGCCTGCCGGAGCCCCCCACAAAGGAGCTGGAGCCCCCCCCCCCCCCAAAGGCCTCCTTCTTTGGTCCTGCAGCATCGTTGATGACTGAGCCAAGCTCAGGGCCAGCTGTGGCCAACGGCCTTGGAAGAGCACCGGTCAGGCGGATTGGAAGCTGCCGGCCGTCTACAACAGAGTGTGTTCATACCTGTGTCTTTTGAGAGCCCTCGAAGCCCCGAAAGGCGTGAATGTCGAGTGGGAAAAGGCGTTCTGGTGGCGTCTGAGCGAATGGCTTCGGGCAATGCTGAGCCGTTTCCTTTGCCGCGCTCCTGCCTTCTCGGACGGCCTGGGCCGGCGCATCCCCACATCCCTCGACTGTCGCACACGCGCTTTCTTCGAGGATGACTTTTTCAGTAACGAAATGGATGCCACGTTGTACGGCGTGTGGATGAAATGGTTTTAAAATACGTCTGTTGGGCGGGCGGCAGTGGGAGCCCGAGCGTGGAAGCCCCGCCTCACGACAGAGGAGGCTCCGCAGCAATAATCCTCCCAACTCGGGGAAGTTGGATCCGATGAAGCAAATGGAAGAGAGAGAGTTGAATGTAGCGTGGCAGTGTTCAAAGCGCCCGACGTGCCGGTGACTAGAGTGAAGACTTCCTGCTCTACAAACGCGGCAAGGAAAAATGTGAGTGAAGTGCTCTGGCAGAAATTTAGTTTAGCTCCAAGTCTTCTGCCTTTATTTACGCTCCAGATGGATAGAAGACAAGTATAACAGGTTGCATGATTTTAAATAGAGAAGTAGGGGTGGGGAAAGGGGCTATTTTTAATACATTGGATTAAAAAGAGAAAGAATAGAGGTAACCACAGAAGATACAAGAGACAATTTCAATGACATTAAATTCAAAAACTTTTGCACAAAAAACCAACACAGCTAAAATTAAAAAGGAAACATTTAATTAGGAATAAAGTCTTGGCTATAAATTTCTCTGATTTCTGCCTAATACCCAAGATACGTAAGGACTTCATGCAAAAAATAAGAGCCATTCCTCACTAGTTAAGTGGTCAGTGGATATCAATAGGAAGTTTCCAAATGAAGAAATGAGAACTACCAATAATCATGTGAGAGCAAAAAGCTCGGTCACTAATTATGAGAAAAATGAAATTTAAAAGAATTCTGAGATTCCTATCAGAATGGATAGTTGAGAAAAGTTAAAAATGACAATTGTTGAAGAAGTAGAGGAAGAACAGGAAAACACATACACAGTTGGTGGAGCTGTGAATTGTTCTAACCTTTCTGGAAAGCAATTTAATATTTTATCAAAAAGTCTCTAGTTCTGAGCATATTCTTTATCCCATAAATACTATTAGTTATAACGTCCAAAGAAGTCAGGGAGAGGAAAAGGTCCCATAGGTACCAAAGTATTTGTAGTAGCATGTTAGTGAAGAATTGGCAATGAAGTCGGTGCACATCAAGTGGGGAATGGCAGAATATGATGACTGTAATGGAATATTACTGCGCCACATAAACAATGACCAGGATGGATGCAGAGAAACTTGAGATGACTTGTTTGAACGAATGTAGAATGAAGTGGATAGAAACCAAAAACCGAATTATTTATTCATTTATTTGTCTGAACTTTTTAAATTAACTTTAAAAAAATTTTTTTAAATTAACTTTTTAAATTAATTAATTTGTCTGAACTTTTTAAATCAACAAACATTTATTTTCTCTACTTTTTACTCCCTTTTCCCCCTTTGAAAAAAAAGAAAAGAAAAACAAAACTCTTGTATCAGACAGACATCTCAAGCGAAAAAGATCACAGTGTTGACTGTGTCCAAAGAACGATGGCTCATTCCACACCTTACGTCCGTGCACCTCCTCTCGGTCAGGAGGTGGGTAGCCTGCAGGGTCTTGGAATACTGCTGGTCACTGCTGTGTTCTGCGTTCTGAAGTCTTTGAAAGCTGTTTTTTATTGCCTGGAGAAAAACAAACTTGGGGCCCAAAAGAAAGTGGGGAGAACACTTTGGGGAGCAAGAAGAGATACGTGTTTTCAGACATAGCCAACGTGTTGATCTGTTTTGCACGAGAGAGGAAGTATGCAAGTTAGTGGGGAGGAAAAGAGAGCTAGAAAAAGAGAAATGAAAGCGCCTCAACGAAATGATTTGTAGCTTTCTGTCTTAGTCGGTCCTTTGTTAGCTCAGGCACAGACACCGCCAATGAGAAAATGTCACGGGTTCCAAGAAGCTTATGTATACCGGCATCACCTCACAGATTAGGCCTCCTTATCCCTTTGGTTCCTGTTCTTTTCTCTTTTGGCCCATTCTCAGAGGATTATAGATTTAGAGCTGGAAGGAACCATAGAGGCTGTTTAATTCAAATCCTCTTCCTTCTGAAACAGACTGATTTCATGACCCTCATTCATTTAATTCCTGAAACTAGACCACAGAGAAGGTGCGGACTGTGTTGGTAGAGTGAGTTTCCTCTTCTAGGAGATCGCTAGATGAAGGAAATCCCAGGGTTAGTTCCTTTCCCTTGCTGAGTGTTAAATAAAAAGGGGGAAAAAAGACTCGACTCCTAAGAAGGAGAAATGTGTATACCTCTGAGTATGTGCAGAAGAATGTCTGCAGAATACGTAAAATGACATCCAAGGCGATTACAGATTCCCCCTTTTTTATAGGTCAGAGAATGGAGGGTTTTTTGCCCAGATATACATTTGTAGCTCTCTCTGTACCTTCATTGCTTTGTAAAACATTTGTTAGCTAGAACCATGATCAGGAATTTTGTGCCTGGGGCAAGGGTTGGAAAGTGTGTCCTTGGACCATGAGAAGCATCCCTACTTCTTCCAAAGGACTGGTCGCTGCTGAGGTTTGGGGAGTGCTTGGCATGTGGCCATTGGTGGAAGAAGGATGTCCTGGTATGCTGCCAATGCTCTGGGGCACTGTCCAGGCTGCCTTGCCTTTGTGACCTCTCTCACTTTAGCTATTCCTCATAAGGCCTCTCCATAGTTTTCTCCATTATTAATTAATTTGACATCGGTACATTATAAGCCATCTATTTGTTCGTTCTCTCTGTCTGTCTGTCTGTCTTTCTCTTTCTCACTCTCTGTCTCTGTTTCTGTCTCTTTGTCTGTCTGTCTGTCTGTCTCTCTCTCACACACACACACACACACGCACGCACGCACGCATGCCCACGGGAATTTGTTGTTTGCAAAGAAGCAGTTATACAAGGACCAGCCCTTACTGGGAAGCAGTGTACTTGTGGACCTTGGCTTGACTGATCCTGACAGCAGACAGTCATGGAGTCCAGTCCTTTGTTTTCTTCAGCGTTTCAAGATATTATCAAATCGGGTTTTCCCATGAACTGTTGCAGCCCGTCTGCTCATTCATTTTGTGTGAGCCTGTCTGTCCCATATAATATAAATAAGGGGTAAATTTAGGAGTTATTGACTGAATATATTATGCTAGTAGTGGCCAGGGATTAATTCAAATCCCAATAAAAATACCTAAGTCAGTTTGGGAATTTTATGGTGGTTTAATTAATATAGAGGGAAGGAATTAAGAAGAAAGAAAGGGGTATAAGATTTCTCTGGCCTAGCCTAAGCCAAGGGAAGTTCAGAGAACTCAGCCATGAGGCCTCCTCAGAAGATTAGGGGCTTCCTAAGAGGATAGTGTTTTGGAAGGTAAAGGAAAAAGGAATCAGCCTAAACTAACTCATCTAGCATGCTCACGCCAAGCCGCCAATACCCAAGACACCAAACACCGTCCAGCACTCCCCACATTGCTGACAGAGACCAACGTCTCCACGAGCAAGAGACAGAGTGAGAGCCACACCTCCACGAAAAAGTGTGAAGAGAGACGAAATATATATAGACCGTTTTTTACATCACTTCCTGCATCTCACATGTACCAATGGTAGCTTAAGCTTGACTTAGGACAACCCAGGGGGTCTGTCAGTTGTTTCTGATTTGTCATTTGCTAGCACGTGGCTGTCATAGGCCATCCTTCTTAACACTTAATCCTTAAGTAGGGGTGTATACATTCCAGGTTGCTTGGATTTTAAAAACTAATCAGAGCGTAGAAAATCTAAAATTCACAAGAGTTATAGAATTCTCCTAGAAATCTTCCATGGTGACTGGATGGTCTCAGAGGGGGTCCCTTATTGAGATATCTTGTACACACAGCAGTGGAGCAGCAAGTGGACTGACTGCCCATGGGCTATCCCTCGCTCTTGCCATGGAGCCAACTTTTAAAAAAAACCCTCTGATTCTCTGCCTGTAAGAGAGGGAGCACAGCTCCATGGTTAAGGAGCTGGGTTCCATTCCCTCCTTTGACACAGACTTTCTTTTTTTTTCTTCTATACATTTGGATTATTTATTATGGTGGTTATGCCTGTTAACAAATAACAAAACAGGACATTCTAGCAGAGAATGGGCACAAAGAACGTCATCAGAGAGGTGTGACACAAACTTTCTGTGTAACCCAGTGCAAGTCCCTTCACCTCTCAGAGCTGTAAGCAACTTTTGGACTTTTATTGCAGGGAAGGTGCCAGTTTGCATTGGTAGATGGAGTTTCCTCACCCAGAAGTTTTTTTTATACTAATGCCCAATCCCTGCCCCCTAGAGCAGCATATCTATATCTTGAAGAGCACTGAAAACCTAAAAAGGCTTTGGATTTTGAGTAGCAACATACGATAAATCTGAGAATAGGGTCGGCAGGAAGAGAGGGACCTTGTGTACTGGACTTGGTTTTCTCTCTCTCTAGTTCCCCTTTTCCTCTTCTCCCAAATCTGCATTAGAGAAATAGAGGAACCCTGAGTCCCAGATCCTTAGGAATTTGGTTTAGGAGAGTAGACTCTACACATAGAACGATGAGGCAGAGCATAGCTCTTGTGGACCAATAAAGAGACAGGGAACCCTTGCCCTGGGCTGAAGTGTTCCAAAGGCAGACTTGATTTGGAATTGCTTTCCCTTGAATTCTAAGGAGCTGGGCCCATTGCACAGAGCCTCCCAATGGGGATGAAAGACCTACGAACTAAGAAAAGCACAAGAAGGACAGCTCCCTAAAGGGAAAAAGTCTGAGAAGATTCTTTTTCTTAGAGATGATTTTTGTTGGTCCTGAAGCTAAGAGACTTGTTCCTTTTTGGAAAGGGCTGTGGAAAGCACTGGGGCCCACTCTTCTCATGAGGAAAAGAGAGCCCCATAGCCATGGACACCAGCTGAAGCCAGAAGCCAAAAGCAGGGAGAGTCCATACTTGATTCCCAAAACAACGTCCAGCAGAGACTATGTTTGAGGGAGACAGTGTGGCTCTCCCACTTTGGGAGCTCAAGCTGGGTCTGCCCACGGAAGATCCAAGGCTTGGAGCCTGCTGCCAAGGGGCTCTTCTCAGATGTAAAGATTAAAATTTTGGGAAACTGAAGCAGGTAGAAATTAGTTTCTCTCTGCAAAGAGTATTATATTTTTATGAGGTTAATTAAAGGTTAAGGATTAAAGAAAATACAGAATAAGAAAGCACATGCCTAGGCCAGAGAGGCCTAGACAGGATAACCTCACATCATGAAAGAGATGTGTCTTCTCCAAAACGGAAGTCCAAAAGAGGCCAAGCCTATTCACAACCCGGTTTAAATGCCCCATCTCACTCTCGGCCCAGGTGAGAATTCAGTGATATTACAAAACATTCTGGGGAAGTGGAGCAAAGAATTCTGGGGATTGAAGTCCTGGATTTGAGTCTATTTTTTACACAGAACTGCCCTTTTTTGATTCCATGAGAAACATTTCTTTTCCCTTTTTAAAGAAACATACATTGCCTTTCGGTCTTTTCATACAAATGATTTTTTTTAAGGAAGTGGGAGTTAAAGTCATAGAGATGGGAGCCCATGTAGCAGGTCAGAGCAGCAGGATTTGTTAAATGTTCTCAGGGTGCATGGAGGTGCCTGGTCTGGGGTCTCTCGTAGGGCTCCTAAGAATCTTGCAGCCTCTAGCATCTAGCATGTGAGTTTTCAGGGAGGGCAGAGAAGCCGAAAGCCCTTTTGGGGTAGTTTTCCTTTGGGAGGAGATGGTGGCTGATTTACCCTGAGACCAAGGTTTGAATATGTCTCTGACATTTACCATTGGTGGGACCCCAGGAAAATCATTCATTCTCTTTGGGCCTTATTTTCTCCATCTGTAGAATGAAGGAACTGGGCCAGAATCAGAGCTTCTTGACTCGGAGTCCATGAACATGCTAAAAACAGTTTTTGATAGCCAGATTTCAATATAATTGATTTTTTCTGTATATTATTTTATGAACTTAAAACCTGTATTCAGAGAAGGACAAGTTCTCTGGCCTGGCCAAGGAGCCTAGAACATAAAAAAGGGGACGGATCTCTGGATTAGATGATCTCTGAGGTCTCTTACGGCTCAGAATCTGGGTCACTATCCATCAGTAAACTTGCAATAAGTCCCTTTTTTGCCTTATTATAATGGACTTATGGAAATTAAATCCAAGTAAAGAAACTTGTGGTTTTTTATTCATTCCTTCAACAACCATTCACTAATCATCTACCTTGTGTGATTCTTGTGGAGCGCAGTTGTCTCAGATCTGACCGTCTTCATTTTTTTTGTTCCTTGTATGTTTCTTAGATCATTGGCTTAGGGCTGGGAGAGTCTCCAGAAGACATCGAGTCCAGCCCCTTCATTTTACAGATAAGGAAAGAGACGACGTGACTTGTCTAAAGTCTAGAAGATGAGTTGATATTGAAGTCACTTTCTCCCCCTTTTCGTCTCTTCTTTCTCCTCCTCTCCTTGGAGCCTCCAAGGGCTCAAGTCTGCCCCTGTTGTGCTCTCTCCATCTCCCTCTCTAATGGGCACGAGGCCGAGGGGGAAGGCATCTGGAAAGCACTCAGGAGGAGAATTCCTGGTGTCCATCCTCTTGTGGGCTCCATCCTCCGCAGGCTTCGCAGGCCTCTGTTGGGACAGATGGGAGAAATGGAAAGAGACATTGACGGCTGACTTTGCTTCTTGGTATTAGACGTGCCCTGAGGCCTGAATCTGTAGGCACTGCCTGAGCTTGGGCTCTGTGAATTTTAAAACTATTCCACCCTAATCAGACCAGACTTCAGAAGATGTGATTTAGCTACTTCCTGATCAGTAACAATGGAGATACTTGGAATAACAGAATCAGGTCTTGGAAACTCTACATTCTCCACCCTACTCAGTTTAACAATATTTTGAAGGTCTGCATTGAACTCAAGATTTAATTATCTAAGGAATGGCCTTCAACAGACATGTGCACTTTTTTGTGGGGATAGCTAATGACAGGGTTACTTTGCCTTCTTCCCTTTGATAGGATGCGCTGTCAGTCCTTTCACGTCTCATTCTGTGCCTTTTATTTATTATTTGTGATTGTACTGACAGATGGCTTCAATGCCTTTGATTATATGACCAAGTCAATAGAGGTGTCTCAGCCTCGCTCCAGAGCAGACCCCCTCTGTGGCTGAGGCTTGGCTTTCTGTCCTTATTGAGCTCCTGCTCCTACAGATAACCGCATCCCTTGGGGGACATCCCTCTTACGTATAAAAAGATACATGTTGTGGGTCTGTCTCGTAACCTGTAGCCTGTCAGGTTTCATTGATAGTTCGAATGGAGGTGGGTCAAAGGACTCTTCTGGAGTTGTAATGCCTGCAGCTTCCAATGTTTTGTCTGCTTCTCTAGCTTCACTTCGCATTGCTTGCTCTTGTTATTTCCAGTCTTAAAGCTGTTCTTGGCCTTTCTAATACCCACCCCAACGTAAAGGAGAATCTCCCAACAATCAGAGCTTTCAAGGCTCAAAATGGGAACCCCAGAGGCATTTATCAGGTAATCACAGGTTAAAGGAAGGAGCTGGAGAAGAGAAGTCTTGTTTGGAGGATGTGATGGGAGGGGACTTGGAACAAATGTCCTGAAGTATTGGAATGTTTGTTCGATTCGCTCCCTGGCTTTGGCTCTGAAGACCAGACCTTGAAGCAAAGAGGAGAAATGGCAGTTGGGCAGATTTATGTTTGATAGGAGACTTCCTAAAAGAAAAACTTCTCAATGAGTTGCCCCAAAGGGCAGCCTTGGGTGCTCATTGCCTTCTCCTCCCTAGAGACCTAGAGGGCCCCAAGAAAAAGCAGGTGGTGTGACTCTAGGCAAGTCATTTAACCCTTGTTTCCTAGCTCTTACTGCTCTTCTGCCTTGGAACCAATACATAGTATTGATTCTAAGAAGGAAGGTAAAGTTAAAAAAAATAGGTCACCTGACACTACCTTAATTTTCTTTTAAAAAAAATTTCATTTATTTATTTATTTATTAAATATTTTCCCATGTTTACATGATTCATTTTCTTTCCCTCCCTTCTTCCCTGCCCCCCCCCCTCCCAAGAGCTAACAAGCAATTCCACTGGGTTGTACAAATATTATCACTTGATCCCTATTTCCATATTATTCATTTTTTCTACAGATCAATTTTTTAAAGACCTAAACCCCAAATCACATTCCCATATAGTGTGAGGGATGTCATATGGTTTGCTTTTGCATTTCTCCTCCCATAGTTCCTTCTCTCAATGTGGTTAGCGCTCTTTCCTGTAAGTCCTTCAGGAGTGTCCTGGCTTGTTGCATTGCTATTAGTAGCAAAGTTCATTACATTGGATTCTTCCACAATATTTTTACTTTCTGTGTAAAATGTTCTCCTGGTTCTGCTCCTTTTACTCTGCATCAGTTCATTAAAGTTCTCCCAGTTCATATGAAAAGCCCTCAGATGATCAATCCTTACAGCACAATAGTATTCCATCCTCATCAGATACCACAGTTTGTTCAGCCATTCCCCAATCGAAGGGCATCCCCTCATTTTCCAATTTTTTGCCATCACAAAGAACGTAGCTATAAATATTTTCATACAAGTCTTTTTCCTTATTATTTCTTTGGGGTACAAACCCAGCAGTGGTATGGCTAGATCAAAGGGCAGACAGTCTTTTATCGCCCTTTGGGCATAACTCCAAACTGCCTTCCACCAGCAATGCATTAATTTCCCAATTTTCCCACATCCCCTCCAACATTTATTATTTTCCTTTACTGTCATATAGGCCACTCTTTAGGTGTGAGGTGGTACCTCAGCTTTGTTTTGATTTGCATTTCTCTAATTATGAAAGATTTAGGACACTTTTTCACATGCTTATTAATGGTTTTGATTTTTTAAAATCTGAAAACTGCCTATTCATATCCCTTGATCATTTATTTGTCAATTGGGGAATGGCTTGATTTTTTGTACAACTGACTTAGCTCCTTATAAATTTGACAAATTAGACCTTTGTCAGAGGTTTTTGTTATAAAAAAATTTCCCCCAGTTTGTTGCTTATTTTCTAATTTTGGATGCCTTGGTCTTGTTTGTACAGAAACTTTTTAATTTAATATAATCAAAATTATTCATTCTATATTTTGTAATATTCTCTGTCTCCTGCTTGGTTTTAAATTCCTTCCTTTCTCATAGATCTAACAGATATAGTATTTTATGTTCATCTGATTTGTTTATGATTTTCCTCTTTATATTTAAGTCATTTACCCATTCTGAGTTAATCTTGGTATAGGGTGTAAGATGTTGATCTAAGCCTAATTTCTCCCATACTGTTTTCCAATTCTCCCAGCAGTTTTTGTCAAATAGTGGGTTCTTGTTCGAAAAGCTGGAATCTTTGAGTTTATCTACACTATCTGTAAAGAGTGATTGTTTAGTTTTCTCATTGCATACTTTTGTCTCTTTAATTTCTTTTTCTTCTTTAATTGCTGCTGGTAGCATTTCTAGTACAATATTAAATAGTAATGATGATAATGGGCATCCCTGCTTTACTCCTGATCTTATTGGGAAAGCATCTATCTTTATTACTTGGTTTTTGAATTCCTTTTTGAGTTCCTTGAGAGTTTGTGACCAATTTCCATTTTTTTTTGGTAATGTTTGGATATGTTTGCTTGTTTGTCACTCTCTGCTGTTGCTTCTGTTTTTTGCTATTTTTCACCATAGAAATTATCCAGGGTCAAGAGCTTTTTTTGCTACTGTTTTTTTCTTTTGCCACTAGTGGATTGGGGTTCCTGCATGTTGATTGCTTTCTTAGCTTCTATCTCAAAGGGCTTTGCCTTGGTAGTATTTTCCCTTCCCTGACAGAAGCCTGAATGAGGGCAGCCAATGTGATGTTCTTTGTGTAGCAAGATTTAAAGTGTTTTGCCCTGAGGCTTTCTTTCCTGCCTCACTTTATACATTGAGAAAAAGGTCTTTTCCTGTGCTTCCTGTTGTTCTTTTGTTTCTATGACCATCCTTGCCTACTACATTTATTTACTCCTGCATTTCTGTTCTTTGGGTGTTTGAGAGACAAATAACTTCTTTAGTTCTTGTTTTCTTATTAAAATGTTTCAAACTTTTCCTTATTATTGGACATCCATCTTTCTTTCTATATGGCTAAGCTCAGATTTGGACTACATCCTGAGGTCCAGTGCTCTTCTGAATATAAATACATTCCATTCCTTCCTTTGTTTTCTGGTGGATACAGAATAGTTTTGTGTTATTCTAATGTCCTTTCCTTGGTAAAGAGCTTTCTCTTGATGGCTTGTAAAACTTCTTGTTTTTAAATTGAATTTAATTGCTTTGTGTCTTTGAGTTTTCAGCCTTGGGATTTTTTCTAGAGGCAATCTATGAATTATTTCAATTGGAATTTTATTTCCTATATTTGGGGTTAAGCTGTTTTTTCCTGACAAGTTCTTCTTGGAGCCCTGTGATTTTTAGGTTATTTCTGCACATCTTATCTTTGATATTTATAGGTTTGCTTGGGCAGTATGAGTAACTTTTGAAAAATGTTCTTATTTTTTGCTTCTATTCTTCCATGCTGTCCTTCACTTCTGTGTATTTGCATTTCCAGTCTATTGTTTTCTCTTTTTTGTTTCTTTGGTTTTGTTTTTAAATCACTCACGAACAATGTTTTCCGTGTTCTAGTCAAATTCTACCACCTTGTTGTTCTATTAAATATAACATGACATTTACTGGAGATAAAAGTAAACATCTTGTACATGAACATGCACAAAAAAAGAAACAAATAAATAACAACCAAAGCCTTCCCCCAAGTCATAACTCTAAGATGGAGGAAGTATAATTAGGTAGTTGTTCTGAAGAAGACCTTGGAGTTTTTAATGGATTTCAAATTCCATATGTGTTTGTAATGCAGTAGCCCAAAGAGTTAGCACTTCACCTTCAAAGAAGGAGGGACCCAAATTCCAGGAATAGGGAGATGATTTAATCCCATTATATTCTGCTCTAGTCAGGACACATATAGAGGGTTGTGTCTATATTTCTGGGGATCCATGGTTTAAGAAAGCTGATGGTAGACTGGAGAGTGTCTAGAGGTAGGCAGGCAGGATGGTGAAGGGTCTTAGGTACATATCACATGAGTACTGGTTAAAGGAACTGAGTGGGCATACTTAGCCAGGACAAGAGAAGATTTGGGGGATATGATAACTGGTTCATAGTTATTTGAAGGTTTATCACATAGACGAAGTATTTGACTTGTTCTGTTTAGCTCCAGTGACCATAAGATGAAAGTTGTAAGAAGGCAAATTTAGGCTCAGTATCAAGGAAACCTTCTTAATAATTAAAACTTTCCTAACATTGAATGGGCTGCTTCAAGAGAAGGTGGGTTCCTGCTCCCTGGAGGGCTTTAAGTAAAGGCTATTAGATATAGCAGCTGAGATCTCTTTTCACTATCAAATTATTTATTCCCTTTTTTCATAGCAAAGTCTTAGAGTTTTCCTCATTGCTGTCTTTACTTCCTCATCTCTGAATCAATACTTTTCTAAGGTCATTAATACTCTTTTTTTCCCCAATTATATGTAAAAATAATTTTTTTGCATTCATTTTAGGGGATGGAGACAAGATGGCGAACTAGTATCACAGAAAGCTGGAATTGCTCTGAGAATCCTCTCAAACCAACCTTCAAATAGCACCTCAAAATGAATACTGGAGTCACAGAACCAACAATGGGAATGAGTGAAGTATCTCTCCTGCAGAAAATCACCTGAAAAGTAGGCAGAGAAGGTCTATTTTATAGTGTAAGAGGGGAACCGGGAATAAAATCATGCACAGAAGAGTATAAGCTGCCCATCTCCCACCTACTGCTCCAGCTTCAATTCCTGGGCACAAGCCAACTTTGAAAACCCAGGACTCTGCCTAAGCCAACAGCAGGGCAGCCCATACCCACCTCTTGAAGTCCCAAGCCCTGGCACAAGCCTGCAGTGAGGCCCTAAGTGTGATTGATTGTGAGGAGACTGGATCAGCAGTAAGAGGTGACTTCCGAAGTGCCCAGTTCACAGGCTATTGTATCACTTTCTAAGAGCTGATAGTTGCAGAAACCAGAACTACCTCTAAGGGTGGCAGCAAGGAAAAACTGAAGTTTAAGACTGATCACTTTATCTTGAGAGCAGAGCCAACTTTTAGATAAAAGAAAAAAAAAGAGGCTGGGAAAATGACCAAACAGAAAAACAAACAAACAAACAAACAAAAAACACCTAGCTGTAGAAAATTTCCATAGAGATGAAGCAGAGATTCAGTAGGGGACAGTAATATCAAAGCAGTTACAAATAAGACTTCAAAGTAAAATGAGAATTGGTCTCAGGCACTGAAGAGCTCAAAAAGGAATTTAAAAATAAAATAAGAGAAGTGAAATAAAAATGGGGGAAAGAAATGAAAGTAATACAAGAGAGAAAATAACTATTTAAAAAAGCAGAATTGGTTAAATGGAAAAAGAAGCACAAAAATCCAAAGAAGAAAAGAATTCCATAAAAAGTAAAATTGACCAAATGGAAAAGGAAGTTCAAAAGCTCATGGAAGAAAATCATTCTTTAAAAATTAGAATTGGGCAAAGAGAAGTTAATGACTTCATGAGACACTAAGAAACAATAAAATCAAATCAAAAGAATGAAAAAAATAGAAAATATGAAATATCTCATTGAAAAAAGACAAATGACCTGGAAACTAGATCCAGGAGAGACATTCTAAGAATTCTTGAACTACCTGAAAGTCATGATCAAAATAAAAGCCTAGATTTAATATTATAAGAAATGATAAAAGAAAACTGTCCTGATATTCATGAACAAGAGTATAAAATAGACATCAAAAGAATCCACAAATTACCTCCTGCAATAAATCCCCAAATGACAACTCCTGGGAATATTATAGTCAAATTCAAGAACTCCCAGGCTAAGGAGAAAATACTGCAAGCAACTATAAGAAACACTTCAAATATTATGGAGCCACAGTCAGGATTACAGAGGATGTATCAACTTCTTCATTTAAGAATTGGAAGGCTTAGAATATGATATTTCAGAAGGCAAAGGAAACAGGTTTACAACCAAGAATCACCTCGCCATCAAAACTGACTATATCCTTTCAGGGAAAAATGATCATTTAATAAAATCGAAGATCAAGCAATCCTGATGAAAAGACCAGACTTAAACAGAAAATTTGATGTCCAAATACAAGATTCAAGAGAAGCATTAAAAGGTAAATAAGAAAGAGAAAATTTAGGGGATTCAATAAGGTCAGATTGTTTATATTCCTATATGGAAAGATCATATTTGTAGTCTTAAAAATTTATATTGTTATCATAGTAGTTAGAAAAAGCATACATAGACAGAGGGGGTGGGAGTAAACTATTTAGGATGATATGAAAAAAAAGTCAAGGGGTAAAAAAAAAGGATTGCACTGACAGAAAATGGGGGTAAATTATATCACCTAAAGAGTCACAGGAAGAAATATATGTATATATATATACATACATATATATATAATATATATATATTATATATATATATATATATCACAGAAGAAGGATGGATGAGTGGTGATGGGCAATGCTTAAATCTTTCTCTCATTGGTATTGGCTCAGAAAGGGAATAACAACCAGACTCAATGGGGTATAGAATCCTGTCTTACCCTATAGAGAAGTAGGAGAGGAATAAAAAATGTGGTGGGAGCAGGGCAATAACATATGGGAAGGGGGATGAGGGAGTTATTAAAAACAAACCACTTGTGGAAGGACAGGATGAAAGGAAAAAGAGGAGGATTAAAAGGGGAAAATAAGATCAAGGGGAATACACAGTTAGTAATCATAACTGTGAATGTAAATGGGAAGAACTCACCCATAAAATGGAAACAGATAGCAGAGTAGATTAAAAACCAGTAACCAATGCTATGTATAAGCCAGATCAAATTGCTTGCCAGCTCTGGAAGTGGGGAGGGAAGGGTGGAAGGGGGACAATCTGAATCATATAACTTCAGAAAACTTATGTGGAAATTTTTTATTACATGTAATTGTTAAAAATAAAATATCTTTATATAAAACAACATTCATTTTATAAAATTTTGAGTTCCAAATTCTCTCCCTCCCTTCCTTCCTTCTTCTCTCCCTGAAAGGGTAAGCAATTTGATATAGGTTATACATGTGCTATCATGCAAAATATTTTTCCATATTCATGATGTGGACGAAGATACATAGCATACAAAAACACATGCAAAACCATGAAGAAAATGAATTGAATAAAAGTCTCTTTGATCTACATTCAGACCCTCTCAGTTCTTTCTCTGGAGGTGGATAGCATCTTTCATCATGAGTCCTTTGGAGTTGTCCTGAATCATTGTAGTGCTGAGAATAGTTATGTTGTTTACAATTGATCATTGAGCAATGTTGCTGGCTTCTGTGTGCAATGTTCTCCTGGTTTTCTCACCTCACTTTGCATCAGTTCATATAAGTCTTCCTAGGTTTTTCTGAGATCATCCTACTCATCATATTTTATAGTATAATAGTATTCCATCATACTTGTATACCACAACTCCCATCAATTTCCCATTCTGAATCAATACTTGGTTGGAATTTGGCTTCTAGCTTTCTCCTTCCCCTGAAACTGTCCTCTCCAAACTACTAGTTTGACACACTAGATATCAAATGAGGTTTGATAGCTAGGATATTTATGTCTTGGCTACTAAGCACTTGATAAATCCTTTTTCATTAATAAACAAATTGTCTTTTTTTTTTTTTTACCAAAAAATCAGTTAAGAACCACAAATCCTAAAGCAACATATTTATTGAGACAGAACATAATGGTAAATAATAAGGGAAAATCAGTTAATAGATTAATTCTTAGTCCCTATACACCAATGGTTGGAAGCTGTTCTTTCTTCTCCCCATATATGAGGGAAAGGAAAAAATATCCCTAAACTCATATGCCTGTGTTCCTTGCCAAATGTCTAGGAAGGTTGTGCTGTGCAAGTGCATATGCCCCTGCCTCCCACTACTCAATTCTAGTCTATTATGGAAGCTATCTTTGGCTGAGATTGTGTCTATTGTTTCCTTATTTTTCTGCCTCATTGCTGATGCAGCTATTACCTGCTAAAGCTCCATCTTCTCTTCTGCTTTTGCTGCCACATGAAGGAAATGGTATAGCTCTTTTTTTTTTTTAATTTGATTTAATTTTTCCAATGAACAAGATTTTTTTTCCTTCCACCTCTTCCCCTTGCCCCATTGAAAGTAAAAAAAACAAACCCCTTGGAACAAATATTCAGATTTCGATTCCCATAAAACAGATTCCCACACTGGTGGCGTCTAGAAATGTATGTCTCATTGTTCTGGGGTCTAACGTTCCTGCGATATGGAAACTCAATATATTAGTCTGATATTTCAGTAAGGGGCTTATTGATCAGGGAGGATTGGGGAGAGAAGTAAGGGGAACCGAGGCAGGCAACCTCAGGGGGAGCAAAGCCCTGAAGACAATAATAGCAAGACTACAAGATCTTTCTCCCAATGAGAGGGGCATAGTCAGGTGCGCTGTCAAACTATTCTCTTCTCTGAGGACAGCCAAGATCCGCAGGAATCTTTAGACCCATTGTAGCGGCAGGTGGCTGAGCCAACTGTGGGAGGGGGCTTTCCAGGGGCTTCTAGATGGGCCTAGAAATAGCTGTGTCTTTCAGCACCTCTACCAGAGGCTTCTGGCTGAAGCTAGGAATAGCTGAGTCTCTTGGCACTCGTAAAAGGGGCTTTCCAGGAGGGCTAGGAGTAGATGTGTCCCTCTTTAGGAGTCCGTACAATCATGCTAACATTTCCTTATTCAAAATAAGGCAATTTATGGGGATGAATTTATGGAAAGGGTGCAGATGGGATGTGGTTTTAAAAGGGCAAGGCATTTTTAAAGATTCTTTACTAAATTCTGGCATAGTATAAGTGTTGATCTCTACTGAGAAAAACTCAGTATGCAACGATTGCTCTTTCAGAAGTTACTGTGATGAACATTAGGGATGGAGTTTCCTGGGGTCAGAAGTTCAGGTCTTGGGGCAGCTAGTGCATAGAGTGACAGGTCTGGAATCAGGAGGACCTGGGTTCAAGTTTGGCTCTAGACAGTTTCTAACTATGGACACCTGGGTCTCTAGTCCCTAGTCACTTAACCCCTTGCCCTTCTGTCTTAGAGTTGTTCCTAGGACAGAAGGTAAAGTTTACCTCCCAAAAATTCAGGGCTTTCCAATGATTTTATATGATGCTCATTCTGCATCTTGGGACCATGATCCCTCTGCCAGGAAGTGTGTGTGTGTTTTCCTGAGTAATACTGCTTGGAAAGGGGTTTTGGCCTTGTTGTTGGTCAATCCTTTCAGTTGTGTCTGACTCTTCGTGACCCTGTTTGAGGTTTTCTTGGCAAACATCCTGGCATGGTTGGCCACCTTCTTCTCTAGTAAATTAGTTCCAATCAAATTGCTCTTTAAATGCTCACTCTCATTGAAGGCATTTCATTTTGTCTTCGTAGTCTTAGCACTTAGCTAGCACATACTGAAGCCTACTAAATAAATGCTTTGTTTATTAATTGATTCTGCATTTCTTATTTTGTGTTGTTTAAAGAATTCTTCCCAGATTTCTTCATATTCCTTTTGTGTGTTGGTCTTAAAGAGTTTTTAATATTCCATTCATTTAACCATCCTATTGCTGCTGGGCATTTAAGTTGCTTCCATTTTTTATGATTAATACTGTTGTGATGAAATTCTTTGACCAGAGAGTGAAAAAAAAAAGATTTTTATACATTCACTGCAAGACTAAAGTCCAAGTTGACTTAGTACCCATCTTTGGGAAGGGGGACTCCAAAGCACCTCTAGAGGAGTCTAATTCATCAGTCAATCAATCAAGTATGTGATTCTTTGGTTCTCTTTATAAATAGAGCTTGCCCCAGAGCTAGGAAAATCCTGGCTCACTTCCTGCCTCAGACACATAGTAGTTGTGTGACCCTGGTAAGTTTCTTAGCCGCTCAATGATCCAGGCAACTTCAAGACTTGGATTAGTTCTGGAGAAGGTGCCAACCTGTGTTAGCAGAGGGAGTGTCCTCATCAGGGAATTTTTTATACCAATGAAACTACAGGGTCATTTCCTTCCCACTGTTACAGGGTAGATGATGGACATATAAAGACTGAGAAAAAAAAGAAATCATTCTTGCCCTCAAGGAGCTTACATTTTATACAGATATATAAATCTATTCAAAAGAAAGAAGTTCATTGAGGCAAGGGTGGTTTTGGTAGGAATGGAGGTTGGGGTCTGGTGGAAGGAAGTTGCTAGCAGCCTGGGGAATCAGGAGTGCCCAGGAATGATTCACTCCAAATGAAAAAGAATGATGTCTCTCATGTAGTATCTGCCTCTTTTGAGAGATCTTGAAGCCACAGAGGAATGAAGATAAAAGGGAGGCCACCTCCATGCTCCAGGGGCTTGGATTAGATAGGCAGAGCACTGCCTACAAATGCAGAGCTGGACCAGCATGCTTTATCCATGACGTGAGACCAGGAAAATAGGAGACTCTTGAGCAGAAATGTTTTCCTCTTGTAAGCTCTTGTTTAAAAGCAGCCCAATCTGAAAAGGGAACTCTTGGCATGACTCATGTACCCCACTGCAGAGCAAAGGGACAGATTCTACCCCTTGTGGAATCAGCTACCTTGGAGAGTGCAAGGAAAGATATGGCGCATAGCTAAAGACTGTCTGGGACCTCACATGGGATGGTTGGGCGTTGAAGGAATGTGACTGTGTTTTCTGTGATGTAGTCATTATTTCTAAATCTGGCTCATGTTCCTCAGGCCATTAATTAGAAAATTCATGTCGCTGCCCTCTGGTATTTATCATGGTGAAAGAGAAACCGTTCACTAGTGGATAAAGAGTGGGACTTGGAATCAGGAAGACTTGAATTCAAATCAGACAGTTAACTAGCTGCGTTACCCTGGGGAAGTTACTTAACCTCTCAACCTCAGTTTCTTCATTTGTAAAATGAAGAGATTGAAGTACAGATGTTCAGTCTTGAAGATAGCTGTCTTGGCTTCTCCATCCTTCTTCATGCCCAGACCTCCCTATTCTACACAATCCACAGTTTCCAAAACCAGTCCTTGATCTCCAGGGAGCTCTCTTCAGGATGCCTTCCAGTGTGTCAGTACCCTTCCTAAATGGGATGCCCAGAACAGAACATTATACTCTAGCCATGGTCTAACCAGGACAGGGTAGAGTAAGATTCTTATCTCCCTTACTCTGTACAGCACATCTCTCTTCATGTCATTCAAGGTTCTATTTAAGGGTATCGAGAAGCTGAAGAGGAGCCATCAGAAGATGACCGTGATGGTGAAGGGCCTTGAGATCCAACCATATGAGGATATTGGAAGGAATGGGGGGGTGTTTGGCCTGAAGAAGAGGTGACATGTTAATTGTCTTCAAGTATTTGGATGACTGTCAGGTGGAAAAGAGATTACCCTTGCCCTACTTGGTTCCAAGGGCTGAAAGAGGAACAATGAATGGAAGATGAAAAGAGACAAATCTAGACTTGATGTTGGGAAAAACTTTCTAATAATTTGAGCTATCTAAAAGTAGAAGGAGATGGCTCAGGTCGAAGTGGGTTCTTGCTCCTGAGGGATCTTCCAGCAAAGGCCGAATGACTCCTTTTTGGGTAAGTCATGAGGGGGAATTCTTGTTCAGACTAGATGACCCCTGAGATCCCTTCCTACTCTGAGATTGTGAGAACCTGTGACCAGCCTCAGGCCATATAAGTGAACAGAAGAGCCCAGATGAGAACTCTGGCTATCAATCCAGTTCTATTTACTGTCCCACCAAGTATACTACTGGTTACTGACTGTTTTCTTATGAGACATATGTTCATGAGTAAGAGATATGATTAATGGTGGTATTCCCTATAACCATGGAGATTCGAACCTGCCCATTCCTGCCCATCCTGAGCTCTTGTCCGAGTCCTCTTCTTTCTTTCTTTCTTTCTTTCTTTCTTTCTTTCTTTCTTTCTTTCTTTCTTTCTTTCTTTCTTTCTTTCTTTCTTTCTTTCTTTCTTTCTTTCTTTCTTTCTTTCTTTCTTTCTTTCTTTCTTTCTTTCTTTCTTTCTTTCTTTCTTTCTTTCTTTCTTTCTTTCTTTCTTTCTTTCTTTCTTTCTTTCTTTCTTTCTTTCTTTCTTTCTTTCTTTCTTTCTTTCTTTCTTTCTTTCTTTCTTCTTCCTCTTTTTCTTCCTCCTCCTCCTCCTTTCTCATTCATTTATTAAGACCTAGACATTTTTATTTAATTAATTAATTTAGAATATTTTCCCATGGTACAAGATTCATGTTCATTCCCTCCCCACCCCCATTCTCCTCCTGTAGCCGACACAATTCCATTGGGTTTTACATGTATCATTGATCAAGACCTATTTCCATATTGTTAATATTTGTACTAGGGTGATCGCTTAGAGTCCATGTCCCCATTATATCTCCATCAACCATGTGATCAGGCACTTGTTTTCTGAGTCTTCTAATAAGTTCACCACAAGGATCCCACCCATCATGTCCAAGGCCTTCCTTGTATTTTCTAGATGTTTGCATACGTCATTGTTTTTTTTTACTTTTTAAACATTATTTTATTTGGTTATTTACAAACATTATTCATTGGAAACAATGATCATTATCTTTTCCTCTCCCCGCCCCCCTCCCACCACTTCTCCCATAGCCGGTGCACAGTTCCACTGGGTTTCACATGTGTTCTTGGTTCGAACCCATTTCCATGTTGTTGATATTTGCACTAGAATGTTCATTTAGAGTCTCTCCTCAGTCATTTCCTCTCAGCCCCTGTAGTCAAGCAGTTGCTTTTCATCGGTGTTTTTACTCCCACAGTTTATCCTCTGCTTGTGGATAGTGTTTTTTAGATCCCTGCAGATTGTTCAGAGACATTGCATTGTCCCTAGTGGAGGAGTCCATTACCTTCGATTGTACCACAGTGTATCAGTCTCTGTGCACAATGTTCTCCTGGTTCTGTTCCTCTCGCTCTGCATCACTTCCTGGACGTTGTTCCAGTCTCCATGGAGTTCCTCCAGTTCATTTTTCCTTTTAGTACAATAGTATTCCATCACCAACATATACCACAATTTGTTCAGCCATTCCCTAATCGAAGGGCATCCCCTCATTTTCCAATTTTTGGCCACCACAAAGAGGGCAGCTATGAATATTCTTGTACAAGTCTTTTTCCTTATTATCTTTTTGGGGTACAAACCCAGCAGTGCTATGGCTGGATCAAAGGGCAGAAAGTCTTTTATCGCCCTTTGGGCATAGTTCCAAATTGCCCTCCAGAATGGTTGGATCAGTTCATAACTCCACCAGCAATGAATTAGTGTCCCTACTTTGCCACATCCCCTCCAGCATTCATTACTTTCCATAGCTGTCATGTTAGCCAATCTGCTGGGTTTGGGGTGATACCTCAGAGTTGTTTTGATTTGCATCTCTCTGATTATAAGAGATGTAGAGCACTTTTTCATGTGCTTATTAATAGTTTTGATTTCTTTGGCTGAGAACTGCCTATTCATGTCCCTTGCCCATTTATCAATTGGAGAATGGCTTGATTTTTGTACAATTGATTTAGCTCTTTGTAAATTTGAGTAATTAAACCTTTGTCAGAGGATTTTATGAAGATTGCTTCCCAATTTGTTGCTTTTCTTCTGATTTTAGTTATATTGGTTTTGTTTGTACAAAAGCTTTTTAATTTGATGTAGTCGAAATTATTTATTTTACATTTTGTGACTCTTTCTATGTCTTGCTTGGTTTTAAAGTCTTTCCCTTCCCAAAAGTCTGACATATATACTATTCTGTGTTTACCTAATTTACTTATAGTTTCCTTCTTTATGTTCATGTCAGTCACCCATTTTGAATTTATCTTGGTGTAGGGTGTGAGGTGTTGATCTAATCCTAATCTCTCCCACACTGTCTTCTAGTTTTCCCAGCAGTTTTTATCAAATAGTGGATTTTTGACCCAAAAGCTGGGATCTTTGGGTTTATCATATATTGTCTTGCTGAGGTCACTTGCCCCAAGACTATTCCACTGATCCTCCTTTCTGTCTCTTAGCCAGTACCAAATTGTTTTGATGACTCCTGCTTTGTAATATAGTTTGAGATATGGGACTGCAAAGCCCTTCCTTTGTATTTTTTTCCATTATTTCCCTGGATATCCTTGATCCTTTGTTATTCCAAATGAATTTTGTTATGGTTTTTTCTAAATCAGTAAAGAAATATTTTGGGAGTTCAGTGGGTATGGCACTAAATAGATAAATAAGTTTGGGTAGGATGGTCATTTTTATTATATTGACTCATCCTATCCATGAGCAGTTAATGTTTTTCCAATTGTTCAAGTCTAGTTTTAGTTGTGTGGAGAGTGTTTTATAGTTGTGTTCGTATAGTTCCTGTGTTTGTCTCGGGAGATAGATTCCTAGGTATTTTATTTTGTCTAAGGTGATTTTGAATGGGATTTCTCTTTCTAGTTTTTGCTGCTGAGCTGTGTTGGAGATATATAAAAATACTGATGACTTATGTGGGTTTATTTTGTATCCTGCAACTTTGCTAAAGTTGTTGATTATTTCGATTAGCTTTTTGGTTGAATCTCTAGGATTCTTTAAGTAGACCATCATGTTATCTGCAAAGAGAGATAGCTTAGTCTCCTCCTTGACTATTTTGATGCCTTCAATTTCTTTTTCTTCTCTAATTGCTACTGTTAATGTTTCTAGTACAATGTCAAATAGTAGAGGTGATAATGGGCATCCTTGTTTCACTCCTGATCTTATTGGGAATGCATCTAGTTTATCCCCATTGCAGATGATATTGGCTGATGGTTTTAGATATATACTGTTTATTATTTTTAGGAAGGACCCTCCTATTCCTATGCTTTCTAGTGTTTTCAATAGGAATGGATGTTGTATTTTATCAAAGCCTTTTTCTGCATCTATTGAAATAATCATGTGATTTTTGTTGGTTTGCTTGTTGATATGGTCGATTATGTGGATGGTTTTCCTAACATTGAACCAGCCCTGCATCCCTGGTATAAATCCTACTTGATCATGGTGGATGACCCTTCTGATCACTTGCTGGAGTCTTTTTGCTAGTATCCTATTTAAGATTTTTGCATCTATATTCATTAGGAAGATTGGTCTATAATTTTCTTTCTCTCTTTTTGACCTTCCTGGTTTTGGAATCAGTACCATGTTTGTGTCATGAAAGGAGTTTGGTAGAATTCCCTCTTTGCTTATTATGTCAAATAGTTTGTATAGTATTGGGATTAACTGTCCTCTGAATGTTTGATAGAATTCACTTGTGAATCCATCAGGCCCTGGGGATTTTTTCTTAGGGAGTTCTTTGATGGCCTGTTGGATTTCATTTTCTGATATGGGATTATTTAAGAATTCTATTTCTTCTTCTGTTAGTCTAGGCAGTTTGTATTTTTGCATATATTCATCCATATCGCCTAGATTGCTGTATTTATTGCCATAAAACTGGGCAAAGTAATTTTTAATGATTGCCTTGATTTCCTCTTCATTGGAGGTGAGATCCCCCTTTTCATCCTTGATGCTGTTAATTTGCCTTTCTTCTTTCCTTTTTTTAATTAAATTAACCAGTACTTTGTCTATTTTGTTTGTTTTTTCAAAGTACCAGCTTCTAGTCTTATTTATTAAATCGATAGTTCTATCACTTTTTATTTTATTAATTTCTCCCTTAATTTTTAGGATTTCTAGTTTGATTTTCTGCTGGGGGTTTTTAATTTGATCACTTTCGAGTTTTTTTATTTGCATTTGCAATTGATTGATTTCTGCTCTCCCTAGTTTGTTAATATATGCGCTCAGGGATATGAATTTACCTCTGATTACTGCTTTGGCTGCATCCCAAAAGGTTTGAAAGGATGTCTCGCCGTTGTCATTTTCCTTGATGAAATTATTAATTGTTTCTGTGATTTCTTCTCTAACTAAATGATTTTGGAGTATCATATTATTTAATTTCCAGTTAATTTTTGCTTTGGTTTTCCACGTACCGTTACTGATCATTATTTTTATTGCCTTGTGATCTGAAAAGGCTGCATTTATTATTTCTGCTTTTCTGCTTTTGTATGCCATGTTTCTGTGACCTAGTGTATGGTCAATTTTTGTGAATGTGCCATGTGGTGCTGAGAAGGTGTATTCCTTTTTGTCCCTATTTATTTTTCTTCATATGTCTATTAACTCTAATTTTTCTAAGATTTCATTCACTTCTTTTACCTCTTTCTTATTTATTTTTTGATTTTATTTATCTAAATTTGATAATGGTTGGTTCAAATCTCCCACCAATATTGTTTTGCTGTCTATTTCTTCCTTCAATTCTTCTAGTTTCTCCATTAGAAATTTGGGTGCTATATTATTTGGTGCATACATGTTGATTAGTGATATTTCCTCATTATCTAAAGTCCCTTTTAACAAAATATAATTACCTTCCCTATTCCTTTTGATCAGTTCTATTTTTGCTTTGGCTTTATCAGATATCATGATTGCAACTCCTGCCTTCTTTCTATCAGTTGAGGCCCAGAAGGTCTTACTCCATCCTTTAATTGTGACCTTGTGGGTGTCTACCCCCTCATGTGTGTTTCTTGAAGACAACATATGGTAGGATCTTGGATTCTAACCCATTCTGCGATTCGTCTACATTTTATGGGTGAGTTCATCCCATTCATGTTCAAAGTTATAATTGTGACTTGTGAATTCTCTGGCATTTTGATATCCTTCCCTAATTCTAACATTTCTTCTTTAGCTCTAACCTTTTAATCCAGTGATTTACTTTAAATCAGTCCCCCTTGTCCCCTCCCTTGATATGTTTCCCTTTCTAGCCCCTCCCTTTTTGTTCCCTCCCCCCTCCCCCCTTGGTTTTCCCTTCTCCCTTTCCTTGTTGGGTAAGATAGAATTCATGATCCCAATGGATCTGGATGTTCTTCCCTCTCAGAGTTGATTTCCCTGAGAGTAAGGTTTAAGTAAAAACTCTCTTTCTCTCCTTCTTATAGGAGTTTTCTTCCCCTCCCCTTCCCTTCTGAATCTTTGTGTGAGAAAGATTATTCTATTTGATTTTTATTTTCCCCCTATTTACACATTACATTTTCCATATATTAATATAGATAGATTGATATAAATGTAGTCCTTATAGAAGAGAGTTTGAATAAATGAAAAGATAACAATTTTCTCCTTTTCCCTTTCCATCATATTTACCTTTTCAGGTATTCCATGCTCTTTGTTTTTCGATATCAAACTTTCCACAGAGCTCTGGTCTTTTCTTTGCAAAAAGTTGGAAATCATCTATTTTGTTGAATGCCCATACTTTCCCTTGGAAGTATATAATCAGTTTTGTTGGATAGCTGATTCTTGGTTGAAGACCCAGCTCTCTTGCCTTTCTGAAAATCATGTTCCATGCCTTACAATCATTCAGAGTGGAACTTGCAAGGTCTTGTGTGACCCTGATTGTCATCCTTTATATCTAGGTTGTCTTTTTCTGGCTTCTTGTAGGATTTTTTCTTTTGCTTGAAAGCTTTGGAATTTGGCAATTACATTCCTGGGAGTTGTCTTTTGGGGATTTAGTGTAGAGGGTGTTTTGTGAGCTCTTTCAGTGGCTGTATTGCCCCCTTGTTCTAGAATCTCTGGCCAATTTTCTTTGATTATATCTTGTATTACGATGTCAAGTTTGCTGTTTATTTCTGGATTTTCTGGTAGTCCAATTATTCTTAAATTATCTCTTCTTCCTCTATTTTCCAAGTCTGTCACCTTGTCAGTGAGATATTTTATGTTCTCTTCTAATTTCTTGATCTTTTGGCTTTGCTTTATTATTGATTCTTGCTCTTTTACCTGCTCTTTGTCTAACAGTTGCCTAATTCTGACCTTTAAAGCCTGGTTTTCCTTTTCAGTTTGGTCAAACCAGTTTTGTAGTTGCATGAAATTCTTTTGCATTAATTCCCACTTTTCTTGCCAGAAGGCTTCCATCTTTTTGATCATTTTCGATTCAAATTTTTCAAAAGTTTGTGGAGAGTTTCCATTTCCTTTGGAAGGTTTCGGCGCATTTGCTTGTGTTTCTTCTTCTATCTCCTCTGTATTTTGTATTTTTGCTCCATAAAATGTTTCCAAAGTTGCCCCCTTCTTGTTTTTCTTGTTGTTTTGAGGCTTTTTTGCTTCTGTGCTGTTTGCCATCTCTATCTGAGTGAGGGGGGCCGGCTCTTCTGTTATCTGTCTGGTGTTCAGGGGCTTTAGCCCCAGGCAAATTGTCTGTCTTCCCCAGGAAGCCCGGAATTGCTGGTGTTTCGGTGTTTCGGTGTTACTACCCTCCTCAGTTCCCTCCCAATGCTTCTCTGTTGCCTTACTTCTATGCTCTGCCCATATTTCATTGTTTCTATGTCATCTCCTCTGTTAAAATGTGAACTCCTTGACAGCAGAGACTTTCCCCCCTTTCATTGCATTTTCAGTGCTTGGCATAATGCCTGGCCCACAATAAGAGATTAATAAATACTTCTTGTCTAGTTGACTCGACTTGCACGAATACCAGTGCCATAGGCAGACTGCTCAGCAGCTGTCCTCTGTTCTTGCTCTGTGATTCTTCTCGCTCTTCCCTAGTCACAGATGTCTCTTATAATTATCTTGGGTAATTCTTGGTTTGTTTATGCTTGCCATGGTTATTTGGGTCGTCCTCCACTCTGTTTCTTAGAAAACTACGACATTCTGTAACTTGCAGCCATGAAGCATCCCTAGAAGAATATTGACCTTTAAAAGGTCGGCCCCTGTTCATAGAGGTTTCCCAGAGACCATTTCCCAGACTCTCATCCTTCTGGGCCCAACTCACTGTCCATTTGCTGGGCTTGTCAATCGATGTGTTCTGTAGGTTGTCCAATGGCTTGATATGGCAGCCCATGGAGACTGAGGTATCGCCATTATTTGTGTTACTTTTTGACTGCCAGAGTCCACTCTGATGTCTCCCTCCTCTTCAGTCCTCCAGGTCTCAGAAGCTATCAAAAACAGGGAATGCCATTGACAGCTCCAGCTCTAGTCGGAGGCACTCACTGGCACAAGTTCAGATGCACTCAATTAGTCCCTTGGCCTCATCACCAAGGGTGGCACGTTGCAGACATCTCCTGAGAGATCTTTCTAGTTTTATCTTGCTTTATCTTTTCCTGACTCCTAAAGAGCTGACAGGAATCCCCTGATGACAGAACAATTTTCAACAAGGACCTTATCAGCAGGCTAGAAAACAAGAGTTATTCCTGTCCCCTCCCTCATGACTTCCTCTGTCCTTGCCTCCCTTCCTCTTATACTAGGTGGTTGTGGAAGGGCCTTGCACTTGCAGGAAAATCCTCCCTATGGAGAGGAGACTGTTCCCTCATCCACAGCTAGGCATTTGACACCTCTTTCTAGGGCCTCCTGCTATGAAGGCTAGCTTGGAGGATTCTGGAAGACCCGGGTTCAAATCCTACCCTGGATGCGTATTAACTGGGGGACTCTGGGATATTTAACCTTAACTTTCTTCTGGTCCTCTTTCCTCTTCTGTTGAATTGGGAAGCTAATAGAATCTTCTTCCTGAGGTTGGAATGAGGTTTAAAGGGGTGCATTTATCTAAAGCGCTTTGCAATCCTCAAAGCATGAAGCCATTGTGGATTATTTATATGAGCTTGTTTGTGCCTGTCATCTCCCCATTGGAGTCTGAGGTCTTTGAGAGCACCTCCTCACCCCTTTCTTTATATTGCCAGCATCTAGTGTAGGGTCCTGCACATGGACTGATGTATGAGACCCCCTTGTCCATCTTGTCTTCCCCCCTTCTTTTTCCTCCTCTCCTTCCTTTCCCTTTCTCCCCGCCCCCCTTCTTTTTCTTCTTCTTCCTCTGTCGGGGCCTCCTTATCTTCCCCAGGCTGTTGTCCTGACCCCCCTGTGCCTATGCTCTGGAAGCAATGACTCACTCCATTTCTGACCTCTGTCAAATGTGTCATATCAACAGTTCCTTTTGTTTTGGGGACTAAAGTTATTTCCGAATCTCAGATTTGCTGATTCTCTGAAGGAAACTTTGGATTCCAAGTAGTGGAAGCAAGGACGAAAGGCTGAAGAGCAGTCAGGGCTAGGCAAAAGGTATTATTAAATGACTTGCCCAGGGTCACCCAGCTGGGAAGTGTCTGAGGTCAAACTTGAACCCAGGACCTCCCATCTCTAGGCTTGGCTCTCCATCCACTGAGCCATAGTTGCTCTTCATCTATCTCCTTTTATGCCTTGCCTTGATGGGCCATTGAACAGGCTTATTTCTCCTGTGATTTCCTGAAGGGAATCTTGAACAATCCTGATAATGGATAGGAGATCCTTGTTGTAAAAGAACTAACAAGGCAGGGTTTTGTTTTGCTGCATAAAATTCATAATCAGCCAGCAATGAGGACGATGGTTCTTGGCGTGCTCTTAGACCTGTCATTTGTGAGATGGTAAAGATGCGAGCCATCGTGGGATACCATTGGAAAAAGCTTTTTTGTCCCCATTAATACGGTCACTGGGCGTGCCCTCTGTTTATGTAGAGATGGTGCTCATAAAGACTTTAGAGATGAGAGAGTAGACACAGAACTCATTAATTGTGAATGTTTTCTCAGTCACTTTCTGGAGGGGATCCATTCAGTCTGAGACTGCGTTCCATCCCCTGCAAATGCTCTCACCACTCGAGTGCCTCCTGAATGGGTCTCTTTCTCTACCTGATCCGATCTGACCACGTTCCTCATCTTGGTTATCTTGAGTGCTAATTATCCTTCTTTTTGAAGCATTTCATGGACTGTGATGCTAAGGTCCAAGGGTGGGAGCCCCAGAGAAAAGCTTGTTGGCATTATTTCCTCACATGTCCACCATTTTTCTTCCGTTTGCAGTCTTCTTTCTCTTTTTATCCTTGAGCACTCTTAGATGACTGTGTTGAGTGCCCTGTTTTGCCAAGCTTTCTTTAGGCTGGGTTGACCCTCCATTGCTTCTCTCTGCCTCCTCGTGATCATCCATCATTCTGCTTCCCAAGATTTTACAAATGAGTTTATAGTCTAACCTGGTGTCGCCTTGGCAACGATCGCTCTCCGTTTGGCAAGAAAGTCTCATCTTTGCTGACTAAGATGCTTTCTGGGCTTTTTTGTTATCTTGGTTGAGGCAATTCATTTACACCGGTTTAAATTCTGGACAAATGATTAGGGCCAGTCATTTCTGCCGTCCATTTCCCACGGTCGATTTCCAATAGTTGGTTTAAATAATTCAAGCTTACATTTCCTTTCTTGTCTAGCAGGCCTTTTCCTCATTACTTTGCTTTCTTTTTATTGGAAATTTTGAGCTTGGCTCTGACAAATTGATGGGCTGATTGTGCACAGATAGTTGACTGAGGACTAGCTCTGCGCCCAAGAAGTCTTCCTGTCTTTTAAGACAGTCAATTTTATTAAATGTCTTGCTCAGAGATCACTATGACTAGTGCCTGTGAGTTCGTTTTTTGACGAAAATGTTTATGCCAAAGAAGCACAAGATTGGTGTGTGATCTTCAAGTCACTGGCCTTTCACTCCTTTCTCCAGAACCATCTTTTCTGCCATGTTTCTCCCTCTCCTTTTCCTACCCCCTGCCTTTCACCCCCTTACCTCAGCAGAAGCCACATCCAGGATCCTCCTCACCCCGGAACACCCCTTTGTCTCCCAGAGACGAGTTCTTCCCAAAGCCTCTGTGTGAGGAAGGGGCTCAGTCCACCCATCACCCTTCTTTCCTTTCCTGCCTGGGCCTCCCATTTTCTAGACTTTTTTGCCTCCCCTTCTTTAAGCTCTCTTTTTTGGGGGTGCTGTTGTCCTCCATTAGAATGTCAGCTCCTCGAGAGCAGGGACTGTTTTTCTGCTTGTATTTGTATCCCTAGCTCTTGGCACAGTGCTTAATTAATGCCTTATTAAGGGCTTAAAAATCGCCTTTTAAATATCATCATATTTCAGACACTGTGCTACAACTCTTACGCTTACTACCACTTCTACTACTATTGTGACTATTCTTACTACTACTGTTCTTGCTATTCTCATTCTTACTACGACTCCTCCTCTTCCTCCTGCTACTTGCCTTCATGGATCCATTTATGCTCCTAAATTGCCTAGGGAGTAGGTGGGTGGCATAACAATAACAGCAATAATAATAATGGCATTTAAATGACACTTTAATCCTGCAAAATACTTTGCAAATAGTATCTCATTTTGACCTCACAACATTCTTGGGAAGTTGGTGTTATTATGATCCTTGTTTTTCAGATTTTGCATGTAGAGAAACTGAGGCTCAGTTGGGGCAAGTCTTTCTGCATCCAAGTCTAGTAATCTGTCCACGACTCTATCCCCGGAGGCAGCTAGGGGTCACCACGGTGCACAGAGCACTGGATGTGGAATCAGAAAACCTGAGTTCAAATCCAGCCTCAGATACGTACTAGCTGTGTGACCCCGGGCAGGTTCCTTAACCTCTCAGCCTCAGTTTCCTTATATATAAGATGGGGACCACAGTGGTGTCTACCTCTCAGAGGTAGGTGAGGACCAAATGAGGTAATGCTTGTAAAGCTCTTTGCTAACCTGTAACAGGAGCTTCCCTTCTTTCCCTTCTTTCGCTCTTCTTGCTGCTTAGTTTTGCTGATTGTCCATTAGCTGCCTTCACCCTTGGTGGGTCTCCATCGCATCCTTCCCTGTTCCTCTTGGTACCACCCATCCTCCTACCAGGACTGGAGCATCCCGGAGCACTTGCGGGCAGCAGCAGCCTTTAGCTTTATTCTGTTGAATGCTCTCCCTCTAGAAGGCGGCGTCTCATCCTTTTCCCTGGGCTTGGAGGTGCTCTGAAGCGAGAGGCTTTGTCTCCGGCTGACCTCCTGCCCAAGCGGTGCTTGGCCTCATGGCCCTTCATCTGCAGCGAGAAGCCTGCTGCTTGCATCCCTGTTTCCTCCTCCCGATGGGCTGTCATCTTCCTTGGGAGAGGGAAGGAGGCTGCCCTGCCTGCGCTCTTATTTCTCTCTTCTTCCAAGATGGCTTCTCGCACGAAGCCGCCCAACACCGTGTTGCCGAAGAGCGGGGCTGTGAGCTCCATCGCCTCTGCGGCAGGCCGGGCGCTCCTTCTTTGGAAGGGATGCCAGGCTTCTCTTGGGACTGAGCCTCGCCTGAATCTGAGCTTCCGCAGCGGACCGGGATCAGGGGAACTTTCCCTTTTTAAACCTAAAATTAAATAAATCCGCTCCGGCAGGCGCCACATCGAGTTTAACGTGAAATCCAGGACCCGCACCGTCTGCTGGTTGACGTGTCTGCGTGGAGCGGCGGCCGAGGTCTCCTCTGGATCCCAGGGAGTCGGGCACACAGGCAGGTTTCTTGCCAGGACGAGACCCCGTTCTTTTTAGTTCTCGCGGCTCTCTGCCTTTTCAAGCGAGATGTGACTTTCAGGCGCTGTGGAGTCCTTCTTGTGGACAAACCCGACCAGGTGAGGAATCCATCCAGGCTCTGATTCAGTGGCTCACAGGGCAGAGCCGGTGGGGAAACCAAGCTTTAGAGGGTGCCAAATACCCCGGCAGTGGCCGGAGGCAGTTGGGTGCATCGCTCGGAGTTCAGAAATATGGAATCTTTTGGCTGTAAATAGCTGATGGGTCCCTGAACCATCCGGGCTCTCTGCTCAGCCCCCTGCATTCCCAGGACTCAGGAACAACATACTGTGATGGCAAAGGCTTTCTGGGTTGTTTTACTCTAAAAAAGCCACGAAATAGAGAGAAAATAGATCTTCTGCGTCCACATGGAGGCATCTCCCTGGACGTCTCCTCCACCTCCTGGTTACTCTTCAGTACTTTCAGGTGTGACCGAGAGGACTCCTGAAGGAAAAATGTTGCTGAACCATTTGGCAGCACCAAGAACTTGGAGGCTGAGAGCCTTCTTTTTCTGGGTCTTTAGGGTCTGCGGCTGTGATGTCGATAAGGGCAGTTGCCAGGCTGCATCTCCACTTGGGTTACTTCTGGGATGCTGGCTGCAGGGCTAGAAAGAAGGTCAGTGGTATGGCAGACGCCATCATTCCTGGGCTTCCTAGTCTTATCCATGTGTTGGATAGAGTTAGTGGCTGGAGTGTGTGGTGGCAAGGAAGATGGACCCCTCTCCACGGGGATTAGTCCTTTAGTGACAGCTCAAGCTGGATAGAGGACAGATTGTGTGTGTGTGCGTGTGTGTGTGTGTGTGTGTGTGTGTGTGTGTTTGTGTGTGAGAGAGAGAGAGAGAGAGAGAGAGAGAGAGAGAGAGAGAGAGAGAGAGAGGGAGAAAGACAGAGAGAGACAGAAAGAGAGAGAAAGAAAGAGAGACAGAGAGACAGAGAGAGAGAGAGACAGTCAGACAGACAGACAGACAGGGAGGGACAGACAGACAGACAGACAAAGAGACAGAGAGACAGAGAGAGAGAGAGACAGAGAGACAGAAAGAGACAGACAGACAGACAGACAGACAGACAGACAGACAGACAGACAGACAGACTGTTATTCCCCAGGCTCTTGGTTTCAGGCTCTTGGGTGATCTTTGAGGGAAGGTGGTGGTGGGCTGTTGCTTGGACTTGACTAGCTTATTCCACCTCCTGCTCCTCTCTCAGGCCTGGCTGCCATAGCTAGACTGACTTGCTTCTGGCAGTTGGTTGACGGTTAGTGGGGATAACTGGTCCCCCCTCCACAGGGATTGCTACCAACGACCTTCTGAAAATAATGATTGATGTTGGCTCTCTGCTCCCAAAGCATGATTAGAAACGAGTCCCAGCATGACTAATTTTCTTCGCCTTTCTTTTCCCATCCTTTAACCGCTGTCATGCCATAGAAAGAAATGAAGGAAGCCCAAGCTACAGCGGGCTGCAGGGGGATGCCATGGGATTCAGCCAAGTCTGGATTAGTTTCTAATTCAGGTGGGGGCGACCCTTATGGAGCCTGGATGATGAATACTCCGGGGCTCAGAGCGTTATCGAGGAATTCTGAAGACCAGGAGGATGTGGCCTGATGCAGACGCCTTGGGTCCAAGCCCTTGTTTCCCTTTCTAGTTATGGCTTTCATAGAAATCATGTCTGCTAGGCCTATTTCAGAGAGTTTTCTTAAGACTGAGGAACCTGTTTGGATGAGGCTCTGCAAAGTGATGCTCTATTCATCCAAGGCAATGTGACTATCGGTCTTTGTGGCTCTGCCTTCAGGCAGGACGTTTTCTTTCTCCATAATCCCAAGAATTGGGTCTCAACAGGTGGGGCACTCCTCCATCAGTTTCATGGCTCACACACGTGTGTGCGTGCACACACACAAGCACACACACGCACACACATGTACACATGCCCACACACATGCATACACATGTACATACTCACTCACACTCACACACACACCCACACGCCCACACACGCCCACACACATACATGCCCACACACATGCATACACAGTACACACTCACTCACACTCACATACACACACTCGCACACATGCCCACACGCATACATGCCCACACATATGCATACACACGCACTCGCACTCACATACACACGTGCACACATTCGCACACACGTACACACACGCACACATGCCCACACACACATGCATACACACGTACACACTCACTCACACTCACATACACACACGCACGCACACACACACACACACACTCACACACTGTGTTGGCTTCCATGGCTTCTCCTTGGTCTATGGGCTTCTCAGGCCATCAGGTAGCCTCGGCAATTTTGTCCCTTCCATACGTTCACTATCTCCTTTCTTCCTTCCCATCCATAACTGGTGGTGAGCACCTACTTGTGATGCCGCCAATGGCCAGGGAGAATCCGCACGACGGGATCCTGCCTGGGAGGAGTATTGGAGGGAGGGGGCAGTGCCAGCCAGGGTGCACACACAGGAGGGCTGGAGAAGGGCTCGCTGACCTTCGGACAGGGCGCGGAGGGAAGCGGAATCCTGGGAATGGCTGGAGGAGCCGGTATTGATCAGGGAGGGGGCCGGAGCGACGGTACCTGAATGAGGTGCCCACGTTGAGGTTCTCCGGCAGTGGCTTGGACTGGGAGCAGCGGCGGCTTTTGTGCCGTGCACTGTTCTGTCCCTGCGCAGACCATCTCCCTGCAGGAGACTCGCGGCTCGGAGGAGGGGCGGCCATCAGGTCTAGGCTTGGGCCAGGATTCGCGCTTCTTTGGCGTTTGGGTAGCTGAGAAGCCGAAGCGAGCAGGAACACAAAGGCAGGACTGGATGCTCAGGCCGGGAGAAGAGGAGGCAACATAAGAAGAGAAGCCAGGAAGTCAGCGTCGTGGGGCCACAGCGGGCCGGAAGGCACCCAGGTGAGGGAAGCCTGGAGAGGTGATCCAGGAGTGGGACGGTGGGGGCCTCCGCGGGGTGGTGGCAGCATGGGGGGGCACCAGAGAGGGGAGGAAGGCGGAAACATAGAACGAGGACTTGGCACAGACTGGCTCCGGGGTCGAGGAGGGCACCCAGGGGTGGCTGGGAGGCTGTTGCTATCCTCAATGGGAACAGCGGACGGCTTCTAGAGAGGGAAGGTTCTCATTGGGACCTGCCGAGTTTCAGAGGCCCCCCTGGACGTCCAGCTTGAGACGTTCGAGGTCATTGGAGAGGTGAGCCTGGAGGCCAGGACAGACGTCGGGGCTGGATAAACGGATCTGGGGATCATCACTGCAGATGATAACCGGATCCCCGAGGCCTGATGAGAGCTCTAAGAGAGAAGAGAAGAACGCGCAGGGCAGCAGCCGCTGGGACCCACCACTAGTGACCGTGACTGGAGGAAAGTCCGACAAAGGACTCCGAGACCGGTCAGAGGAGGGTATTCCAAAATCCTAGAGAGAAGAGGCTACAGTGATCGTGACATTTGAGAGAAGGCCAGTGGATGTGGCTGCTAAGTGGTCCCTACGGTGACGTGGACATTAGCGAGCCTCTTGCATTCTTCACTGGTCATCCTCGGCCCGGGTCTGGGTTCGAGAGCTTCCTGGGGGTCCTTTGTGAAGCTTTAGCGAACACTAAAAGGCACGATGAGCCCGTGCCCCATTACAGGGACTCTTTGCTCATTTCCTTTGGGCCTGACTGGCCACTTCCTTGATTTGCCTCTTGAGGAGGAACTTTCCTTCCAATAACTAGCGCGTCTCACGTCTTTTTGTTCATTTACCATTGGGCCAGACTTGTGATTTTTCTTCATATTCTCAGTGCTTATCTTAGAGTCCAGCAAGGGGTGGGCTTCCCCCTCCCTCTCTCTCCCTCCCCCGCCGGTTCCCGCCACCATCCCCCTCCCCCTCTCTCCTGCGAGTCTCTACACCGCATAGTCCTAGGAGTGGTGACGTCACAATCTGGTTTTGGCTGACTCAACGGGAAGGGCAACGAGACGTTGGATAAGCCAGAAATCTTGGGGTGATTTTGCTAACAGTCACCGCCATCTGGAAAGCCGGGGAGCTCTGGAGTCTCCCATAGGAGGAGAAGAGCCGTGGCGAGGCCCCATAGGAAAAGATGGCCCGTGTCCGGCCCAGGGGCCAGTGGGATAAGTGGCCCAAAGAAGGCTGCCAAAGGCAGCCAACGCGGGCTCTGCACTGTGTCCTGATGACTTTTAAAACCAGTTGAGGGAGGGAGAGAGAGGAAGCAATGTTTGTTTTGGACGTTCAGGTTTTATTAGAACAATGTATTTTGGGGTAAGTCAGTCTGGGAAAGGACCCCAGGGACTTCCTGTCTAGCCTGGGGTGACCTCTGAGGTCCCTCCTGGCCCAGAGGCAGTCTGGGAGGTGGTGAGGACTAAGGCACTCATTCCTGTCAGTCTCAGGGATCCAGACCTGGCAGGGATGTTCTGGCCCAGCCAGTCTCATCTGCTCATTTTACAGATCAGAACACTGAGGCCTCAGAGCCTGCCAGATGTGTCCGAGATCCTTTGACTCCAGGGTCAGAGCTCTTTGTACCAGCCTGGGCAGAAATCCAGCGATTCCAGGGAAAAGGACAAACTCCCCTTCCCCAGGGCCTCCACACTCTCCTGGGAGAGTCCCTCCATGGAAAAGCAGATGCCGAAGATGTACGAGAGTCCAGAGTCATCGTGGGTGTTGGGGAACACGACTGGGGCAGCCAAGTCGGGGGCTGTGGAGGAGGGAATCCTGGCGTCCAGTCTGGCAGGAAGGAGGGGATTGAAGGGGAAGAAAGTGGGGGCACAGCCTGGGCAAAGGCAGGAAGGAGGGACGTTCCAATGGATGGACCATTAGGATATCCCCGAACCCTGCCTGCTTAGCTTGGGAAGTCGTGGATAGGAGAGGGTTAGCTCCAGGAACTGCTGCTACCATCTTTGGGGGCTCAGAGAGGATTTGCCCTTTCCCTGAACCAAAGGAAAACCTCCTGGATTTCAAAACCATGTGGGAAATGCGGTAATTCGATCTAGCCCAGACTGGGACAGACGGAGAAGAGCTGGCCGCTGCCCTCGGGGTCATGGCCCCCTCCCCATAGGCCGGGGCCTTGCGTGTTTATTTGTGGGAGCCACGGGGGAGCTCCTCTGTCTGTGTGGCATAGAATCTGGCCCCGGATTGCCTCTTCTGGTCCCAGGGCGGGAGCTGCGAGCCAGGGGGCGGCCAGGACTCGAGGAGTCGCCGGGCTCCAGTTCTAGCCTGGCTTTGCTGCCAAGGCCCCTTGCTCCTCTGCCCCAGGAGGGCAGCCTAGCCTGGGCAAAGGGTCTCAGGCTTTTGGTCTTCACCCTTTTGGGTGCAGTCTGGTGAAGCTCTCAGAATAGTACTTTTTAAGTGAATAGAAGAATTAGCAAAAACTACAAAGGGAACTCATTTTATTGAAATACAGCTATAATATGTTTAAAAAACAAATTCCTCCAGGGGCCAATGGGCGGCTCAGTGGATGGAGAGCTAGCCTAGAGATGGAAGGTCCTGGGTTCCAATGTGGCCTCGCCGTATGACCCTGGGCAGGTCACTTCACCCTCATTGCCTACCTTTTCTGCTCTTCTGCAAAACCAATACCCAGGGTTGATTCTGAGATGGAAGGTGAGGGGTTGAAAGCCCTTCATGCCATACATTGTGCTGAGTGCGAGGGAATGAAGAGAGAAGGCGGCATCCTGGAATCCCAGCACCCAGCGCGATGCCTGCGGGGCACACTGTACGCACTTAAGAAATGGGTGTGATTTGGTTGTCTCGGTACCTTGTTGATGTTTCCTCTTCAGTCTCAGTGACTCGTTGACCTGCCCGTAATGTCTGAAGAGCCACCTTTAAGGTCTGCCATTCATTCCACACATGTTAGCTCATTTAATCTCCATCACTGGCCTCCTGCGAGGTCTGGCCTACAGGTTATCCATGTCTAAATAGCATCGAAATGTCCCAGGAAGGATTCGAACCCAGGTCTCCGTGAAGACCCTTCTCCTACCCTTCACTGGGCGTCTGTTCAGTAAGGTGAGTGCTGAGCGATAAGATGATTGCTTGGGAAGACAGACGGACGGATGAGGTGCAGGAGACAAGGGAGGAGGAATTGGTCCTTGCTTTCAGCTCCAATTTTGGCAGGAGACATGGAAGGCCGGGGCAGGGCGAAGCGTAGAGTCCCTGAGAGAAGGGCCAAGAGTCGATTGATTTAAATCTGTTCCGGAGCAGCAAGCTTCTGTCTTCTGAGTGTGGAGAAAGCCTGGCTGGCGTTGGAACGCTGGGTCTCTCCCAGACTCAGCCTCTGCATGCGTCTGTGGCTGCAGCCTCGTCCCTCTCTTTTTCCAAACGGTTTGTTTGCGGATACACTCAACTCTGTGCCAGATAAAGCCCTCTTCCAGGCTCCTTGGGCCCTGGGGGGCAGCGGAAGGGGTGCTGGGAGGGGAGGCCGAGCCTCATTTTCCTCCACTCCAAAAGAAGATGGCGGCTTTGGACTGTGAGCTCTGCGGCTCTTCTGGCCCCGCCCAGGAGGGGATCCAAGCGCGCAGCGGCTGGTCTGCTCTTCCCTCTGTCCCTCCGCTGATAGCAGCTTTGCCTAGCAGCGGCGAGAGCCCAGCCGCGTTGGTATGAAGTGACTGTAGTGGAGCCCGTTAGAGAAGTTTCGGGCTGTTTCTCGACCTTAATTCGGCAGCGCGGGTGCAGGAAGCAAGGGGAGGGCAGGGCAGGGCACCGCCGGGGAGATGATAAGGGGGTGACTCCATGGGAAAGTTTGGCGTTCAACTGGCTCACCCGAGAGGCGAGAGGGAAGGAGGAGAGGACGGGGCTCGTGCGGGGAGATGACCCTCCCGGGAGGAGGCACAGGGCTTAGCGATTCAGGACAAAGAGGCAGAATGCCAACAGGGGGTGCTCAGAGAAAGGAAACAGAGTCCCAATAACTGCTCGCTGGGGGTGGGGGGTGGGGGGGGAGGGGATTCCGTCTCGGTCCTGGCCAGCTGGATGACCCCAGAGATCCTTCCCAATGCTACGAGGCTGGACGTCTGGGACGTTGTCTCCTAAAGCACCTTCGGTGTGGGTGCCGGCGCTCTCCCTTCTTCTCTCCCCCCAACAGTGTACATTTGCAAGGTTTTTAGATTCTTAGAAAAAAGAGCCTCAAAACACAAGGCCCTATTCACAAACCCTCTGCCCCGTTTCCTGAAAACACAAAAGGGCTTATTATCAAAGGGGTGGTTAAAGGCACCGCCCCGGAGCTGAAACATAATCTGCCTCAGTGGCCCTGCCTGTCCTATCCACCTTGCCTTCAGATCTTTTCTTTGTTGTGCAAAGTTGGCAAGTCGAGGGGGGCCCAGAAGACACCTTCTCTCTCCCTCCCCCACCTTTAGCCTTATGGAATAATCTACTCTTTATTCTTCTGGAACTTTGGGACCAAGTGTGCCACCAGAAAGATGCATCCTCCTCACTTTCCCAGAATCCTCAGCGGCTGCCTGAGCCTTTGCTTCATTTTCAGTGTCAACTTCCAGCATTGGCCTCTGGCGCCGGAGGGTGGGGGTTTGGCCCTCCCCGTTTCACCTGGGCCTGTTGGGCCCCATGATCTCAGCTCCATGACGGCTTTAGGTGAGAGCCCACCAGAGGCCCCCAACCGGCTCCCAGCAGCTCTCCAGGGTCAACAAGTCCAGAAGAACCTTCTTCCCACGCTTGCCCTGGCTGACTTGCTCCTTCTTGAATGTGTTCCTGTGGCTCCTGCTGGGGCAGAACTGGGGATCACAGCAGAAAGGACTGGGGTGCACCGGCACCCTTGGGGGAGGCCATAGTTCAGGGACTCAGCATCCCACTGGGCTTCCTGCTCTTCCTTGCTGCACTGAGGTTAGCCAGGAGGTCACTAGAGGCCACGCTCCACTCCCCAAGCCCACTGCGGTCGTGGGATCCACGGGTGGTGATTCCCACAGCCTCTTCTCCGGCCTCTCCCCACTCCAGGCTCTCTAGGACCTGGAGAGCTGACCTCGGCACCCCTTCTGCCCCTTCCCTCTCACCTCCAGGAGCGGCCTCTTGTCCGGAGCATCAGCTATCCCCCAGGCCATCGAAGCCCTTCACAACCTGCCCCAGACTGATTTTCTAGCCTCATTTTACCCAGCTCCCCGCCTGTGCCCTCCACAGCCCCTGGCACTCTGCCAGCCAGTGCCATGGGCCCTCTCCCTGTTCATGCCCTTTGTGAACTCCCTGCGTCTCTCCTCTCCGCATCTCTGCCTCTGTTCCTTTGTGCCACAGCTCACACGCCAGTGGCCTCCTTTCATCTATTCTCCCGTTATCCCTTCCTGGTTCTTGACTTCCTCTTCAGAATAGAAAGTCCTCGAGATCTGGGATTGTCTGTCTCTGCTCAGATCCCCAGCACCTAGGACAGCAGCTGGCCGAGCCAGGGCATCAGTTGTCATCTATCCCTCAGCACTTTCAGTTGTGTCTGGCTCCTCGGGACCATTTGAAGAAGAAAACCCATTTGGGGTTTTCTTGACAGAGATACTGCAGTGGTTGGCCATTAGGAAATGGCCAGCTTATTTTACAGTTGAGGAAACTGAGGCAAACAAAGTGAAGTGACTTGCCCAGGGTCACACAGCTAGGAAGTGTCTGAGGCCAGATTTGAACTCAGGAAGTTGAGTCTTCTCGATTGTAAGCCCAGTGCTCTGTCCCCTGGAGCCAGCGAGTCCAAATCCAGCCTCAGCCAGCACTAGCTGTGTGACCTTGGGTGGGTCATTTCATCCTGTTTGCCTCAGTTTCTCATCTGTGAAATGAACTGGAGGAAGAAAGGGCCAACCAGTTCAGTATCTGTGCCAAGCAGAGCCCAGCTGAGACCATGAAGAACAACTGAACCCTAACAACACCCCCCGCCCCAGGCCATGCTAGGGGTTGGTGAGCCAAAGATGAACCCCGAACTGTCCCTGGCCCTCAGCGGCTTCTATTCCAGTGCGCTTCTGTGAGATGAAGGCAGAGCGTGATGGGAGCAGAGGAGGGAAGGGGAATTTCGGGGCCAAGGGGGAGCTGGGAGGCCCGGAGGCCAGCCCTGAAGGCTGTGGGAAGGAGCTGAGGGCTGGCTGAGAAGGTATCTCGAGATCCAAGGAGCAGAGCGCTAGAACAGGCTCCTGGAGGGTGAAAATGTCGCCTCCGTGGTCTTCTGGCTCTCCACAGGGCTTGGTGCTACAACTGAACTCGGCACTCCCCCAGCCTCGGTTCATGTGTAGCAGCTGCTCCCTGTTGGCCCAGGTGCCGGCTGGCTCTTGAGGACACCCTTGGCCGCGGCGCCCTGCACATTTTGGTCTGGACTCTTGGGGATCTCCTGGTGTGGAAAGGCTCCTCCACCAGTGCCGGCAGGCACTGTGCAGGCAACTTGTCCCTGGCCTGAAGGGTTGCCTGGGAGCCCTGAGAGTCTGAGACTGTCTCGTGCTGGTGGGCTCAGAGGTTCCAGCCCCATCGCCTGGGTGCTGGGCGCTGGGCGCTGTTTGGTCCTGGGGCCCAGAGGCAAAGCCGCAGCAGCCTTTCCCCCTCGGTAGTCGACCTCTCCACCCTGTGGTCATCCAATGCTCTCCAAACAGCCAGGGGAAATCCAAGGTGATGGGGCCGCAGGTGGAGGCACCAGCGGCTGCTACCTGCTCCTTCTCTGCTGAGACGGGTTCTATCTGCCCCGGGGCCCTGGTGCCCTCACTTGGAGGCTAGTGAACTTCCCTGCCCCCCTCTGGCCTGGTCACAGACCCCCGAATTCCATCAGACTGGCCACCGGCACTCTGGGGTGGAAGGTGGGCAGCGCCTGGCACCTTCTCCGCCCACCCCTTCCCTTTCTGCCTCTCTCCCATTAGATGGGATGGAGGGGACTCCTGGGGGGGCCTTTGGATTCCATTTCCAGCCGCCCCAAAGAGGGGGTGCTCCCGGCTGGCTGGAGGGGGCCTCAGAGGCCTCGCCTCTCCTCTCAGCTCCGGGCAGGAGCCCGGGGCAGGGCGCGGCCGTGGCCCGCAGGGGGCACTGTGGATCAGCCTTTGGGGCTGGCCTGGCCGGCCCGGCCCCGGCAGCCCCGGCGGGCGGGCTGGTAGGGGGCGGGAGGCGGGAGGTGGGAGGCTCGTAGGCAGACTGAGGCTGGAGGGCCGAGAGAGCGCACGGTCCGCTCCCGAGCCCCACCAGGGCATAGCTGAGCCGGCCTGGGACTTCCTCTCCGTGCCCGAGGGACACTCTAATCCGCGCCCCCCGCGCGGCCAGGGGCGCACACGCAGGCTCACACTCACACACACGCGATCACACTCAGCCCAGCCGCGCACCCGGGGTGCTCATCCTCTGGGTCCAGCCCGGCCGGGCCGGAGCGGGGAGCGTGCACCGGGTGGCCGCCGGGCGGGACAGTCGCGGAGAGGGGAACTCGCCAGTCCGCTAGCCCGCCCGCCTGGGATCCCCGGGCTCTGACTCGGCCGCCGGCCGGGGGGCGCGGGGGCTGCGGGATGCGGGCTGGCGGCCGCCGGGGCCCGGGGGGGCTGCAGGCTCTGCTCGTGGCGCTCGGGGCGGCGGCGGCGGCGCTGGCGCTCGGGGCAGCCGCCTACAACCTGGCCCCGGAGCGCGCCGTGCTCTTCCAAGGGCCCCCCGGCTCCTTCTTCGGCTACGCGGTGCTCCAGCACTTTCACGACAACACCCGCTGGTGAGTACCGGTCTCTGGCCCCTCGGCCAATCCCACCCTAGCAGCCGCCGGCCCCCGGTCCCCACATCGCAGCCGGGCAGCGGGGCGGCGCGCTCCAGCTTCAGTTTTCCCTTCCTCCCTTCCTCCCTCCCGGGCTGGGACTGGGCGGCCCCCGGGGCTGGGATGGGGCTGGCCGGGCCCCGCCAGCAGCTTCTGGAGCCGAAGCTTTCCGGAGGCCGGGTGGCCACTTCCCTCTTCCCGGCTGGGGCCAGAGACTTCTCTGGGCCCCCTCAGAGGGAGGTCGGAGGGAGTGAGCTCCCTGCAGGGTAGATGTTCGTACCGAGAGCCAGCCGCTCCGCTGAGCGGGGTGGGCTGCCCGGAGGCGGGGGACACGGCGGTGCCCTCTCCCCAGGGGGCTCAGCCATCTGAGGATGACTGCCCCCTTGGAAGGCGAAGGCCTTCTTCCTTACCTGAGAGGGAGGCTAAGAGAGTCCCCTCAGGGATTCTTGGGAGTCCAGCCCCCCTTCATTTTACAGATGAGGAAACTGAGGCACAGGGCAGTCTGCCTGGAACTGAGATCTTGTAGGGAGACTCCCCTTTGGGTAGAGATCGCAACGCACTTGGATTCCTCCTTGTTGTTCCCCCCCCTCCACCGGCAGTGGCTGCCTGGGTGGTAGGTCCCCCCGGACGTTGCAGGGTTTCACAAATGCAACTCCCCCCCCCCCCAACCTTTTTGGTTTGTTTATTCATCCCTGACCCCTGACCCCAGAGGGAGGCTGACCCTTTCCCTAGCCAGGGTGATGTGGAAGTCGAGACTGGACCCTGGCTGAGCCCCCCAAAGACAAGCGGAGGAGGCCGCTTCTCGAAAGCCCCTCAAGGGGCCCTTCGAGTCCTGGGCCAGCTCCCGGGGCAGGGGCACGAGGCTAAGGCCGGCCAGCCGCCTGGGCTTTGGGGAAGTGTCAGGAGTTTCCCAAGATGCCCGGGACACAGCATCTTTGGGCAGGGAAGGACAAGAGAATCCGAGCGTTTTCGGGGCGAAGGGGATGAGCCACTGCGACCCCGGAGCTTTCCGCGGAGACCAGCCCCTGCTCCCCTCTCCCACCTCCTGGCTCTCCCGCTTTGGCTTAAACGGGAGGGGAAGGAGGCGGGGCTGGGGGCGGGGCAGGTAACCCGCGGCCTCTGGGTCGGCCCATTGCACCTGGGAACTTTTCTCCTTGTTGGCCACTTTTTCTTTTATTCCTTGGTGCTCTCTCACCCAGGAGTCCTTTGGGACTCACACGCAGCCTTTGCTTCTAGTTCTAGGGTCCGAGGCCAAGCCTCGCTGGCCTAGTTCCTCCCTCGCGGGACAGACGGACACACGGGAAGTTCAGGCCGGGAAGGCCGACCCTCCCCCTCGCCTGGTCTCTCTTTGGTCCCTTCGGCCGGGCCTTTTGGATTTGGGTGTGTGTGTGTGTGTGTGGGAGGGTTAGACAGAGCCTCCAGGCCCCTCCCCCTTTGGACCCCCTTCTTTGGTTTAGCTTGACCGCGTCCTTCCTACGGTGTGCTGCGGCCCTCGGATGAGGTATGAGCGGGGCACAGCCCGCATTATTCTCCTTTTCCCTCCGGGCTGCGGGGAGAGCCTAGCTGTGTGTGGGGAGGCCAGGACCTATTCGCGGGTTGTCCCCTCCCCCAAGCATCTCATACTTGGAAGTTGGTGTTTTGAACCCCAGTACAAGACTGCATTTTGTCTAGTAAACTTTCTCTTAGTCTCTGCCTCATTGGCCTGGCCCAGCCCTTCTCAGAGTGTCCCTCTGGGTCCCCACACACTCCATCAAAGGTGCTCAAGGTCCTCAGGGGCAACACACAAACCGCTTCCCTTCCTTCTTAGACTCAATATTGTAGATTGGTTCTAAGGCAGAAGAGCAGTGGGGCTAGGCAGAGGGGGTTAAGGGACTTGCCCAGGGTCACCCAGCAAGGAATTTCCTGTCCCCAAGCCTGGCTCTCAATCCACCGAGCCACCTAGCTGTCCCCTCAAAAGCATTTCCCTAATAATATTCATCTATTTTGATGTCAAATATAGTAAATATTGATAGATACGGCCCATAGAAACAAGCACTTTGGTGAGGATGCCACAATAATCTTTATGGGTATAAAGGGGTCCTAAGACACTTCCCAGCTGTGTGACCCTGGGCAAGTCACTTAACCCCCTTTGCCTAGCCCTTACCACTCTCCTGCCTTGGACCCATACTTAGTATTGATTCTGAGACAGGAGGTAAGAGTTAACAAAAAAGACAGTAAAGAGTGTAAAGGGCTTCTGAGACCGTAATGTTTGAGAACTGTGGTCATGGTTGAGGTATTTGTGGCATCAGCTCCCTATTGATCCTCTCCATGCCTGTGCCATCTGTGTATAGGACTTCCAGGCCTCCATCGAAGTCATTGATAAATAGAGGGGGGAGCTACAGATGAGACTTAAATGGGAGGGGCTGGGTCCATGGTCAGAGAAGCCAATGGGGATCCAGCCAGCTGTTGGCCATAAAGGCTGTCTTCTTTGATTGCCAAGCCACCTGAACTAAAGAGAACTAGGAACTACAGCCCCTCTGCCCCCACCCCAAATAACAAGGCTGGTTCTTCCCTGGACAGGCCCTGGGAAAGAGGAGAATGGACTGGCTTCTTGGAGGCTGGCCTGTGCCCTAGAGTCCTTCCTGGGAAGACTCTCAGAGAGACAGCTGGAACCCAGCCAGCTTCTCCTGCAGATTTCCCTCCACCCCAGTCCATAGAGTAGGGACATATGGGAATGGCTAGAGAGAGTAGGGCTCAAATCCAGCCTGGGCAAAGTGACTGTGTGACCGAGGGCAAGTCACCTAACCACCTTGAGCCCCATTTTCTTTCTCTATAAAATGGGGATAGTAATACCTGTATCCTTCACCTTATGAAATACTCTGCGAACCTTAAAGTTCTATATATGTCAGCTATTATTATTTCCATTGTTGTTGAGCGGCAGCTTGCAATCCAAATGAACAGAGTTCAAATCCCACCTCTGACCCCCAGGAAGTCCCTTCACCTCTAAGTTCCCCCCAGGGACTCTCTGACACCCCAAGGTGCTAGCAGGAGACAGTCTACACTGGGAGAGAGTTTTCTGTTGGGGAGTTCCTTAGCTGAGGCCACCTCTTTGGCCAGGCTTCAGGAGAAGCTGGGTGGCCTTCTTCACTGGTTGTTCTTGTGACAAAGGAGGCTGCTCTGAACTGGACCCAGCCTGACAGAATGAGTTGGTTGGCAGAACCGAGGCCTCACGGATTCTTGGAAGAAGCAAGAGATGGACCCGTCAGCTGCTAGAGAATTGACAAAGCTGCTATGTCTGGGCCCAGCAGGACCGGCTCTCCTGTCCAGTTCTGGACACTCTGGGCTCTGTGGCCACCCAATCCATTAGCCTGTGAGGCCCTTCGTCTCCTTCTTCCAAGGAGCCCGAGTCTGTCTGCTCTGGGAGCGCGTCTGGTTTGGGCTTGGTGGAACATGGAGCTCAGGTGGTAGGAGACCATCATTCCTCCAGCCCGTGACCACAACAATGGGTTACTCTGGAGCCATCATATCTGTTTGAAAATGAAATAGTGGAGCACCGAGGCATGTAGGGGGAGGAGAAGCAGTGGGAGGGGCAGGATAGATAGAGGGCTGGGCTTGGAGTGCAAATCCTGCCTCAGCCCTTTGCTAGCTGTGTGAGCCTGAATAAAATACTTCACCCTTCTTGGCCTCAGTGTCTTCATCTGTAAAACTGGGCTGATAATAGCACCGACCACTCAAGGTTGTTTTGAGGAAAAAACCAGCTAGTAGTCAGTCAGCAAACATTTACTGAATGCCTCCTGTGTGCCAGGCACTGTGCCAAGTGCTGGGGAGACAGAAAGGCAAAAAATCGTCCCCTCTCCCAGTCTAATGGGGGAGCTGAGGTGAAAGCCGTGAAGCACAAATCTGATCCAGGACAAATTGGGTGAATCCCCAGAGAGCCTTCTTGTACAAGGTGCGATTTGAGCTGGTTCTGGGAGGAAGCCAGGGGAGCTGGGAGGGGGGTGAGGAGAAGAGGAGAGCAGGCCAAGAATGGGATGGCCGGAGAAAATGCCCGGATTGGGAGATGGAGTGTTTTTCTGCAAGGAACACTGAGGAAGCCACTGTCACTGGATTACAGAGTATTTGATGCCCAGTGAGATGTAAGAAGACTGGAAAGGAGTGGGGCAGCTGAGTGGCTCAGAGGATAGAGAGCCCTGCTAAGAGACAGAAAGCCCTGGGTTCCAATCTGGCCTCAGCCACTTCCTAGCTGTGTGACCCTGGGCAAGTCACTTAACCCCATTGTCTAGCCCTCACTGCTCTTCTGCCTTGGAGATCAATGCACCATATTGATTCTAAGACAGAAGGTGAGGGTTTAAAAAAAGAAGATTGGAAAGCCTATTAAAGGCTTTGTCTACCAAGCAGAGGGTTTTCTATTTGATCCTGGAGGTAATAGGGAGCCACCGAGGTTGATTGAGTGGGCCAGGTGGGGACAGACATGCTCTGACTTGTGTTTTAGGGAGATCAGATTGAGAGCTGAGTGAATGGAAAGAGAACCCTCTGCCCAGAGCAGCTCTCGAAGCAGCTGAGCAAGCCCGAGTTCATTTTTGCCCTCTTTGATCTTGCCCGACAGCCTCGAGGATCCTCCGAGCCTGGCCCAGCCAGTGGCACATTTAAAGACAGCTTCTTGGCTGACTTAGACAGACGAAGAGTTGGGGAGAAATGGCAGCTCTCCTTTTTAATGTTCTAAGAGGTGGGTTTACCTGGAACCGGCTGTTCTTGCTCCCCAAACCAGGAACTGAGTAGAAGTAAAGTCGGCTCATCCTACCTTAGCTTGCCCTTGACATGGTTTCAGAAAGACCACAGGTTGAACTGTGTCTTCTGAAAGGTAGCAGCAATGAGGAAGACTCCTCTGCCCGAGTTCAAATCTGGCCCTAGACACTGCCTCGCTATGTGACCTTGGGCAACTTACTTAACCCTGCTTGCCTCAGTTTCCTCATCTGTAAAATGCCCTGGAGAAGGAAATAGCAAACCGCTCCAGTATCTTTGCCCAGAAAACTCCAAATGGGGTCACAAAGAGGCTGAAAATAACTGAACAGCAATGACAGTGACACAGCTGTTAGTCCCCATTTGCCCAACAAGGCACAATGAAGATGAGATAGAGGCCTATTGGGAAACACCAGTCAAGGAATGACAGATTGGGGGTGTTTCTAGCTCAATCTTGGGCATTTCCAGTAGGCCGAGGCAGGAGTTTCCATGGACCCAATTCCTTTCTACCTGTAACTCTTTACACAACTCCTTTTTCTTGTTCCCTTAATTCCACTATAATCTCGGTCTGTCTGTGTCTGTCTGTCCTGTCTCTGCCCTTCCCTTCTGTCTTAGAATCAATACTAAATATTGGTGCCAAGGCAGAAGAGTGGTCCCGGCTAGGCAATGGGTGTTGAGTGATTTGTCCAAGATCACAGAGTGAGGAAGTGCTTGAACCCAGGACCTCCCATCTCCAGACCTGGAACTCTATCCACTGAGCCACTCAGCTGCCCCTATAATCTCTTTTGAATCAATTACTGTCTTGCTTTTATTTTCACTCATCTTGGCTTGGTAAATTTTGGTTCTAAAGGGAACCAAAATAGCTTCCTAATTTTTATGAGTGAATGAAAATAAAGTAAGGGGGCAAGCAGGAAGTCTCATTAGAAGAAGAGGGACTGGCAAAGCCCAAGGAGAGAAATCAATTGGGTGGGTGAGCCCGGAGGCTGCCCAACCACCACGTGGAGGAGGCCCAGCCCCCGGGTAAAAGGGTCACCTGGCCCAACTGTTGTTGAGAAAAGTGCTATATACAAAGAGATCATTATTACTCGGTCATAGAGTCCACGTTGGGGAAGAAGATGTAGGAAGAAGACAAGGGCTGTAGAAATGATAAGTGGGGATCAAAGACAGGCAGAATGAAGAAAAAAAGGAAAAAAGAGCAGCTGTTGAGGAAAAAGAAAGGCTGGCACATGACCCCTTCCTTCCTTCGTTCCTTCCTTCCTTCATTCCTTCCTTTGTTCCTTACTTTGTTCCTTCCTTTATTCCTTCATTCCTTTGTTTGTTCGTTCGTTCGTTCCCCTCTCTTTCTGTCTCTCTCTCAAAAGCCTTACCTTTTTTTCTTGGAATTAATATTGAGTATTGGTTCTGAGGCAGAAGAATGATAAAGACTAGGCAATTGGGGTTAAATGACTTGCCCAGGGACATATAACTAGGAAGTATCTGAGGCCAGATTTGAACTTTCTGCCTCTAGACCTGGCTCTCTATCCACTGAGCCACCCAGCTTCCCCGTCTCTCTATCTTCAAAAGCTTTCCATTCCATCTAATTTGGTGATGATGAGTATCCAAAATGGCGGACAACAGCCATGAACAACATTGTTCTTAAGATATTTAGGATGAGTGTAATGTCTGGGGAATTGTGGTAATCGTTTAGTCTATGGTAATGCTGTGGTTCCAATAGAGTTCATTGATTAAGTTTTCCAGAGGATTTGGGGGTCCATATTTGTAGCATGGGGATGTCATGTGTCTATCATGATGCATTTTTCTACTCACCAGTTCATGGTCTTATTAGCCATTAGTTGGCTGCCATATTTTTGCAACCAGCAGTGATACATTTATTAATATTATTCATATCACTATTATTATTATCATTGTACATGACTGGTCTTCAGTAGCTAAGGAGACACCACATTGATGGTGCACTCAGGGATTTGTTGACATGCACAGAGCCACCGAGTCTGTGTCCGAGGTGAGACTTGAACCCATGTGTTCCTGACTCGGAGACTTCCTGACATGATGTTGCTCATCAGGGCATATTGAAGACATTGCCCAAGTCTGATGCAGAACAATAACTAGGGAGGGGAGAACTCTGGTACAATGGCTTTGGAGTCTGAGGTCTTGGGTTTGAACCTCTGTTCTGACCCTTCTTTCACTTTTCTCAGGGTGCTTAATGTCTTTGGGCCTCAGTTTCCTTATCTATAACACAGGGGGAGGGACTAGATACCTTTTCCCTTTTCTTCAGCTTTGATGCTGACTCCCTGTATGACCTTGGACCCTTAACATCCCTGGCCTCAGTTTCCCTATCTGTAGAATGAAGGGTGGGACTAGATCACTTTTCCCTTTTCTTCATGAGATCCGAGATCCTTTGAACCTTTTCTGCCAGCTTGGGGACGAGGTGACCTCTGAGATCCTGTCATTCTGTGGCCAGATCTTGGACTAGTTCTTATGATTGTGTCGATGTCAGCTTGAAGGAAGTGCTGAAGGGCCCGGCTTCCCTATTCCCGGGTGCCTTGGAGTGCCCTTCTCAGCATGGCCCATCACTTCCTCATTGCTCCCTTGTCCCAGGGCCCAACTCCGGCTCTCTCCATGTGAGTGGGGCCCAGATGCTGGTGGATCTTGGCGGCCCTGACAAAAGCCCACTGTGTCTTGCGCCCTTCCATATGGAGGAGTTACTCAGCTGCCGACCCTGCGATTATACAGCCCTGAGATATAAATACAGGATCCAGGCCAGCTTCCAGCCTCGAAAATGCATTTCTTTCACACCCTCTGGACTCGGAAGGAGTTGGGGGATGACCCAGCTGCCTTCCTTGGGCGGCTCGCTTCCTCCAGGCACGTCTGGGGTTGTCTGGCCATCTCGGGGCTGGAGGGGGCTGAAAGGAGGCATAGAGGCTACTCGGGCAGCCCCATGTGAGGAACCAAACAAGCAACTAGAAGTGGAAGGAAGAGAAGCTGGCCCTGAAATTGGATTAAGGGTATTGGTCAGTGAGGGCTGGGCCAGGAGGGGGAGACAGGACCAAGGATGACCTCATGGCCTTAAGTGGTGCTGAGGCTGAGAATAATGATGAAAAAACACCGGATAAAGTAGGGAAGGCACCCTAGGCACACCCAAAGGCAGCCATGAGTCACAGAAAAAGGACACAACCTGGGACCTCTTGTAGAATTAAAACTCAACCTTCTGTTTGGCTGCGACGTGAAAATGGGGCTGGGCCTCTTCTCAGGGGTCGCCAGATCTGGTGCGGGCTGGTTGGGTGAGCTCTCCCCATGGTGCCAGGAGAAGGGGAAGGTGCTTGAAGCACAGCGTCAGCTTGTTGGGATGCTCCTGGAGGAATACTAGATTTGAAGCCCCGTGAAGCCTTGGTTCCTCCTCTGTCTGATGAGCAGATGACCCAGCTAACTTTGAGGATCTCTTCCTAGGAAGTTCTCAGTGTGTCAGAAGCAGGAGGTGGTCTAGAACTGGTGCCACCAAGTGGTGTGAGATCAGTAAGCCAGTGGGCATTTATGAAGTGCCTACTGTGTGCCAGGCACTGAACTAAGCCCTGGGGATATAAAGGCAGTCAAAAACCCAGTCTCAACTCTCATGGTCTATTGGGGAAACACTATGCCAACAACTACATGCCAACAAGTTAAAGACAGAAGAAACTGGAAATGATCAACAGAGGGAAGGCTATGCTAGCACTAAGGAGAGTTGGGAAGGGCAGTTTTGTCCTGGTGTTCTTAGTGCCTGGCACAGTGCCTAGTGCATAGTAGGTACATAATAAACATTTGTTCCCTGACTGATTGCTATCTCCTTATACATATTTATGTTTGTTTCCTGATCAGCTGTTTGTTTTGACATTGGTAGCTTTTAGCACAGTGCTTGGCACATAGTAGGTGCTTAAAAATACTCATTTTCTGATTCCTCCATCCTGGAATTACGTTTTCTATAGCTTGTATTGGTTCATCTGCGTATGAATCGTGCATCTTCCCTGGATCCTCCTGGCTCGGTCCCTGGCACGTGGGAGATGTTTAATAAATGTTCGTTGAATTGAATTGACTCCTGACTCGTCCTCCCAGGAGATTCTTGCTTTCCACGTTATTGACAGCTCCCTCAGTGATCAGAAAGGCTGCTTGCTTTACATGGGCAGGCAGGAAGGAAGGCAGGCAGGCAGGCATTTTCTCCTTTGACAGCAGAATGCAAATGTTCTAGTTTTATTATTCAAGCCGCTGGTCACCTCCATCCTAATCAGACATAAAACAGAGTGGAGATGGCAGCACTCACTTCAGGTATTTCCCAGCAAGCTGGATTCCCCGTAGGATCACTGTCCATCCCATTACGATTGTCTCTTCCTCTGGACAGCTGATCCAGGTGCAGGACACCTAACGCCTTCCTCCCCTTCCCTTCCTTTCCCAACTCCCACTCGATCTCTGGGCTCGTCATGCAGTTGAAGTCCCTCAGGATGGAGAAGATCAGTGTGAGGAGCTGACTAAAGAGACCCTCCACGGTCACTGTCTT
>NC_077233.1:14132007-14152007 GCF_027887165.1 Monodelphis domestica
GCTCACGGCCAGCAGCTTGACCCTCAGCGGCCCCGGGTTCCTGGGCCGCCCTGGGTCCGTGGCCCCGCTCTGAGGAGCTCCCCTCCAGCCTGAGAGCTGCTGCCCCAACCCTGCGCCCGGCCTCCTTTCCTGGCTAAATGATGGAGCCGCCATTCTCGGAGAATGTCGAGAACCGCCCCTGGACAGACGGGGTCCCCCCGGCCCATCGCTGCCGAGGCCCGTCAGCCACCCCCAGAACCCGGTGCAAAACGCAGGGGGAGGTGGAAGCAAAGGGAGCCCCCAGATCGGAGCAGACTCCCAGCATCAGAGCGGCTCCCTCCCCCCCGAGGGCCAGGCGGGACTCTCCGAAGGGAAGGGCAGGGGTCCGCGAGGAGGGCTCCAGCCCTCCCACTCTTGGCCTGGGACACACGGGCACCGAAAGCTCAGCGTCCCCCAGGGAATTCCTGGCTGGAGTTTTGGGGGGCCCATGTGGGGTTCAGAACCTCCACATGGCCTTTTTTGTAGGAAAACACTCTGTCTCAACAAGTGACCTCTCAGCCCGGGTGGGGGACCTTGGGCAAGGCATGGAGCTCTGTTTGCCTCAGTTTCCCCCTCTGCCAAAGGAGAGGGAAATGGCGAAGCACTCCAGAAACCCCAGAGGGGTCCTCACGAGTTGGCGTGGGGGGCAGGGGCGGAGTTCTGAATGGAGGGCGGCAGGAAGTCGGGTGTCCCGCCCAGGGCGCAGGGAAGGCCTTTTGAGCGGGCTCTAATGGCGCCGGATGGCTCTCTTCCAACCCGAGATGAAGGAGAAACAAACCAGACGCCGCGTCAGGGACCTCCCTGACCCCCGGCTCATCCTCAGCGCCTTTTCTTTTGATCAGGCTGGCGGAGGACCAGCTGAACTGGCTTCAGATAAGAAGCTCCTGCTCTCTCCCCGCGGGCTGGCCGGGCCCACAGCAGCCCCCTGTGAGCCCCCCTCGGGCCGTCCTCTGGCTCTGAGGAAAATCTCTTCCTCTTCCAGGTGGGCTCGAGGCGTCAGAGCTTGGGGGCCGGGGGGTGAGCAGGCAGCTGCCCGGCTCGACCCGGGGCCGGGACCATCCCGTAGGGGCGAAACTGGCCCAGGATGTGGGACGGGTGTTGGGGCTTCGCATTGGCCATAGGCACCCCCTCCAGGCTCTGTCTCCTGGGTTCCATATTGGTGGTCTTGTGGGAAAGAGGGCTGGCTTTGGGGTCCGGGGGCTTGGGTTCGAATCCTGCCCTGGAGGCTTGCTGACCTCGGCCAGCAGAATCATTGTTGCTATTATTATCATCCCTACAATGACTCTTGATGCTTAGGTAAGACTTTTGGATTTACAGAGCCCCCCCCCCCCCAATTAGCTCATTTGGGCCCAGTGTGGTAGCCTAATGCATTCTGGGGGCAAAACCTGTGATGCTACGGCCAAAGAGCGTCCCTTCAGATGGGTGAAAGGCTTCGGAGCGTGCGCCCCCTCTCTGGGGGGTTTATTTTTAACAAAGGACCGTGAATGAGTCAATGCCTTAAAAGGCAGCTAAAGGGCAGCCCGGCGGCCCGCTGGGTAGAGAGCCAGGGCTAGAGATGGAAGGCCGTAGGTTCAAATCTGGCCGCAGGTACTGCCAAGCCGTGAGACCCTGGGCAAGTCACTTACCCCGATCGTCTAGCCCTTACTACTCTTCTGCCTTGGAAATGATCCTTGGGATTGAGTCTAAGAGAGAAGGTAGGGTTAAAAAACATTTAAGTGCTTGCATGTCCCGAGTGCTATGCTAAGGACTCCTTACCACTAGTCCTTCTGCCCCAATACTTATCTATATGGTAAAGTTATTTTATACATTTTATGTTTATTTTTTATTTTATGTTTTATTTATATTTGTGATTATATTTATATTTTATTCAGTTTATAATTTATTATTATGTACTACAACTTCTATATAATAATAATTATTTATTATATATTTTATTTTATATATGATATATAATACTTATATATATTATAAAGTAGAGTTATACAAATGTAGAAAGGGAAAAGGGCTGTGAGAGAGAGGAATCACTATTTGAGCCTGGAGGTCATAGGGAGCCATGGGAAGTCCTTGAGCAGCAGAGTGACACGGCTAGACCCGTGCTTAGAACATCCTTCTGGCAGCTCTTCGGAAGCCGGAGGAGATGGGATGCTCTTTGTCAAGGTCTCCGCAGTTGGAACGTGCCGTAACACGCTCACACATGCGTCACCCAGATCGGACTGTCTCAGGCGGGGGAAGGGGAAGGAGGGAGAGAATTTGGACCTCCAAAGGTTCAAAAAGCTCCCGTTAATCATTGTTTTGACAAACCCGGCGGAACGGCTCGTGGGCTGTGGGAGGGGGTGGGAGGAGGGAGGGAAAGAGCATCGTGGAACCGCGGAAGAGATTCTAAATCAATCAAACAAATAAACTTAAAATAAAATAATTATTTTTACACGTAATTGGGAAAAATTGGAACAATCAGTCAAAGGGAGAACTTGAAGCTCCTTATTCTGAGCTGAAGGGCAGCTGGGTGGTGCCGCGGATAGAGCACCGAGCCTAGAATCAAGAGGACCCGAGTTCAAATCTGGCCTCGGATACTTGCTGGCTGTGGGACCCTGGGAAAGTCACTTAACCCTGTTTGCCTGAGTTTTCTCATCTGTCAAATGAGCTGGAGAAGGGAAGGGTGAACCACTCCAGAATCTGCCATGCCAAGCAACGGCAACACATTCCGAGACGGGACTCTCCCTACAGGCATTTATCGCCCTCATTTTACAGATGAAGAAATAGAGGCTCAGAATCCCAGGGGCTTGTCCCGAGGTCTCTTAGCTAGGAAGTGCCCCGGCCACGCTCCCCATCAGCTCTTCCTGGTTCCAGTTGGGTGACTGAATCTCCCTGGGCCTCAGTTTCTTCATCTGTAAAATGGAGAGGTTGGCTTCCGTGACCTCAGACCTCGTCCATTCTCAATGGATCCTCCCTTCTTTTGTCCTCCCCTTGTTTATTTTCGGTGACGAAATGAAATGAACAGACAAATGAGACTCCGGGGCAGGGCTGTGCCTCTTGGCCGTGAGGTGTGTGCGAGTGGGCAGGGAGAGTGGGGCCCGGCCGAGGGACGAGTGTTTCGTGTCCCCCCAAACTCCCTTTCCCACCCGGGGCTGGCCGAGCCAGTGTCTGCAGCCCCGGCACGTCAGGCCAGTCATTTCTCTCACTTGTGAAAACATGGCCGGCATGACGGAAGGCCACCCTCCTCCCCCCTGTGATTCTAAGGGGGAACTGATCCCTTCACTGGCCTTTCTTCTTCTTTCCTTTGGATTCACACGTCACTGTGCCTTTGGGTCAGGTCGGGCCAGGGAGGTGGTCTTAGAACAGAGGCGGCGATCCCGGTGAGGACATTTAGAGGCCGTCACAGACATGATCTCATCTAAGCCTTGCGATAGCCCCGGGAAGGGGGTCCTCCAGGCATTTACATCCCCATTTTACAGAGGACTAAACGGAGGCCGCTAGAGGGGACTGGAGTTGCCCAGGTTGCCAGAGCTGCTAAATATGGGGGGCTCAGAGTTAAACTCAGGTTTTCTTGACTCAGACCTTCCTTCCTATGTGCTTGTGTGCATGCATATGGCTATGTGGTTCAGTACCAATAATGATCCGTCCTGATGCCCACCAACATCCCCACATGGTCCAAGCGTCCACCATCCCCACATGGTCCAAGCGTCCACCATCCCCACATGGTCCAAGCGTCCGCCATCCTCACATGGTCCAAGCGTCCGCCATCCTCACAGGGTCCAAGCATCCATCATCCCCACAGGGTCCAAGCGTCTGCCATCCCCACAGGGTCCAAGTGTCCACCAACCCCACATGGTCCAAGCGTCCGCCATCCTCACAGGGTCCAAGCGTCCATCATCCCCACATGGTCCAAGCGTCCATCATCCCCACAGGGTCCAAGCGTCCACCAACCCCACAGGGTCCAAGCGTCCACCAACCCCACATGGTCCAAGCATCCATCATCCCCACAGGGTCCAAGCATCCATCATCCCCACAGGGTCCAAGCGTCTGCCATCCCCACAGGGTCCAAGCGTCCACCAACCCCACAGGGTCCAAGCGTCCACCAACCCCACATGGTCCAAGCATCCATCATCCCCACAGGGTCCAAGCATCCATCATCCCCACAGGGTCCAAGCGTCTGCCATCCCCACAGGGTCCAAGTGTCCACCAACCCCACATGGTCCAAGCGTCCGCCATCCTCACAGGGTCCAAGCATCCACCAACCCCACAGGGTCCAAGCGTCCACTAACCCCACATGGTCCAAGCATCCACCAACCCCACAGGGTCCAAGCGTCCACTAACCCCACATGGTCCAAGCATCCACCAACCCCACAGGGTCCAAGCGTCCATCATCCCCACATGGTCCAAGCGTCCATCATCCCCACATGGTCCAAGCGTCCACCATCCCCACAGGGTCCAAGTGTCCGCCATCCCCACAGGGTCCAAGTGTCCGCCATCCCCACAGGGTCCAAGTGTCCGCCATCCTCACAGGGTCCAAGCATCCATCATCCCCACAGGGTCCAAGCGTCTGCCATCCCCACAGGGTCCAAGTGTCCACCAACCCCACAGGGTCCAAGCGTCCACTAACCCCACATGGTCCAAGCATCCACCAACCCCACAGGGTCCAAGCGTCCACCATCCCCACAGGGTCCAAGTGTCCACCATCCCCACAGGGTCCAAGCGTCCACCATCCTCACAGGGTCCAAGCATCCACCAACCCCACAGGGTCCAAGCGTCCATCATCCCCACAGGGTCCAAGCGTCCACCATCCCCACAGGGTCCAAGCGTCCATCATCCCCACATGGTCCAAGCGTCCACCATCCCCACAGGGTCCAAGTGTCCGCCATCCCCACAGGGTCCAAGTGTCCGCCATCCCCACAGGGTCCAAGTGTCCGCCATCCTCACAGGGTCCAAGCATCCATCATCCCCACAGGGTCCAAGCGTCTGCCATCCCCACAGGGTCCAAGTGTCCACCAACCCCACAGGGTCCAAGCGTCCACTAACCCCACATGGTCCAAGCATCCACCAACCCCATAGGGTCCAAGCGTCCATCATCCCCACATGGTCCAAGCGTCCACCATCCCCACAGGGTCCAAGTGTCCGCCATCCCCACAGGGTCCAAGTGTCCGCCATCCTCACAGGGTCCAAGCATCCACCAACCCCACAGGGTCCAAGCGTTCATCATCCCCACATGGTCCAAGCGTCCATCATCCCCACATGGTCCAAGCGTCCATCATCCCCACAGGGTCCAAGCGTCCACTAACCCCACAGGGTCCAAGCGTCCACCAACCCCACATGGTCCAAGCATCCACCAACCCCACAGGGTCCAAGCGTCCATCATCCCCACATGGTCCAAGCGTCCACCATCCCCACAGGGTCCAAGTGTCCGCCATCCCCACAGGGTCCAAGCATCCATCATCCCCACAGGGTCCAAGTGTCCGCCATCCCCACATGGTCCATGGTCCAAGGAGCTTGTCTTGGTTTAGGATCAGGGAGAGAGTTCTGAAGTTGTCTTCTTTGCCTTTATTGTCCATAAACCATCCCATCCCCAGTATTCGCCATGCCCTTAATTGCAGTTATAATGAGGGGCAGCTGTCTTATCTCTGCAGCTCCTTCCTCCAGCTGTGGGTTGGGAGGGAGAGCACGGTGGGGTGGGGGCATGATGAGAAGAAGGAGGAAGAGAAGGGTTTCAGGACGAGAAGCAGAGAAATCACTGAGGAAGCTGACCAAAGCCTTTTACTTGGAATTCTGGGATATGGTACTCCACCAAAGTGCCTCCAAAAACGTCCTCAAGTCTGAGGAATAGTTTCCCATCAATCCTCTGGGCCTCCGTGTCTTTATCTTTAAAAGGAAGGGGTTGGACCCAAAGGCCTCTAATAAAGAGCGAGGGCCCTATGACCCAGGCCTCAGCAGATTACACTAAGAAAAACGTTGACCGGAACCAGAGGACCTGGGTTCAAATCTCTCACTCATTTCTGGTCTCAAATGGTCATTTCGCTTTCTTAGATCCTCCTTTCCTCATCTGTAAACTAAACTGGCTGGACTAGATGGCCTCTACTGTCCCTCCCACCTCTAGATCCAGCTCGGGGACCCAGGGGGACCCCATGTTAACGCACTTCCCCTCTCGTTCGGTGTCCAGGGTCCTGGTTGGTGCTCCGAAGGCAGATTCGAAGTTCAGCACTTCTGTGAAGTCGCCCGGCGCTGTCTTTAAATGCCGAGTCCACACCAACCCAGACAGGCGGTGCACAGAACTGGACATGGCTCGAGGTGCGTCAGCCCTGCGGGGATTCCTTTACCCAGAAGCCCCTTCCCTTTGGGTGGGCGTCAGGGCCAGAGCGGAGGCTGATGTGACTCTGTCGTTTCCCGTTTGCTCCTCGGCTGCCTCCATTCTGCGCTGGAGACGTGGCGGCTTCCTCGTTGCTAGAGAACGCCGGAAGCGCGACCTCGGAGGAAGCAGAGAGGAAGGTGGCCGCCGAGAGCCCGGAAACCCACGTCTTCTGTTTTCTTTCCAGGAAAGAGTCGAGGCACGTCTTGTGGCAAGACCTGCAGAGAAGACAGAGACGATGAATGGATGGGGGTCAGCTTGGCGAGGCAGCCCAGAGCCGATGGCCAAGTGCTGGTAAGCCCGCCCACCCGCCCGCCTCCCTCTGGATCCAAGGAGCGAAGCGGGTCGCGCCTTTTTCTTAAACTCTTACTTTCTGTGTTAGTAACAACTCTAAGACAGGAGGGCGAGGGCTGGGCCAATGGGGGAAGTGACTCACCCAGGGTCACACAGCTAGGAAGCGTCTGTGGTCAGATTTGAACCCAAGCCTGGGACTCTATCCACTGGGCCACCCAGCTGCCCTTGGGATTGATGACTGTTTTCTGGGTCTTGCCTTGGTCTTCGTGACTTCATCGATGGAAGGTAGCAGCATGTGCTAGGTGCTTTGAGGAGATGCAAAGCCCGTCAGAGCATTGCCACAACATGGCATAGAAGAGAAAGTGCTGGACCTGGAGGCACAGGGGCCTGGGTTCAAATCCTGCCTCTACGAGCCTCATCATTCTCACCTCTAAAATGGGCACTCCTAGCACTTCTTGTGACTTCAGTGAGACAATACCGTAGACCGGCCAGCTCTATATAGAAGTATGTGATTATAACGGATGGGCCCCAGTTACGTGGTTACAGTTCACCATGTGGGGGTGGGGGGGAGGCTATTATTTACAAGGGCTCAAAGGTTTGCCGAGCACCAAGCATACATGACCTCATTCGGGTCTTGCAACAAGCCTGGGGTTGGTGACCTCCATTATATAGATGAGTAAACTGAGGCTCAGAGAGGAAAGGAAGTTTGCACTTGGGACTCTCCTGCCCCCCATCTGATGCTCTGCCTCCTGGGCCATGATGGGAAATGGCAGACCCAGGTGAGTCTCTGCCGGGCAGAGAGATCTCCAAGGGCTGAGGGAGGGTGGGAAGGCTTGGGGGGTCCGGGGTCTGGAGGGCAGCGTCGGTTCCCTTTCCTGTCTTGGCCTCCCTAATGCCTGGCACAGGCTGGCACATGGGGGATGCAGCAGGCGTCTAATGAGGGCGAGTTGATGGTCTTGGAAAGGAGATTGGATTTGGTGTTAGGAGGACCTGAATTCAAAGCCCGGCTCTGGCACGAGCACAGATGAAGTCCTCGGGCCCCAGTGCCTCGTGTTTGAAGTGAGGGGGGACAATTCCCAAGATTCCTCCAGGCCCTGAATCCACGATCCTGTGATCCCTTCCTTGGAGGTCTGGAATGGCCAGACAAGATGGCCCCGGGGCCATCCCTGAGATTCTGAAGTTGGTGGATTCTCACCGCTCCGTCAGAGATGCTGGAATCCACTAAAGCCCTTACCAGCAATAGCGCTCTTGACCTTAGCCTCCTGTGGCATCCTGCACACAGCCCTGGGCGGGGATCAGGAAGTCCCGAGTTCAAATCCAGCCACCACCACTTACAGCTTGTGTGATTCTGGGCAAGTGACTGTCTCAGTTTCCTCACATATAAAATGGAGATAACAAAAGACTCTCCAAGTGCTTAGCCTGGTATGCTGTAGACTCTCAGTAAAGGCTTCCTACCCCTCTGGGGATTCAGTTCACCAGCACTTAGTGAATGCAAGACTGCGGTCTCTGCAGGATTCTGCTATAGAACATCTCGTGCTCCCTGGCCTCAGGGAGCTTCCGGTCTCTGAGGAGATGGTGCCCCCCCCCCCCCCCAGGAGCTACAGAGAGGCAGGAGAGGGCTGGAGAAAGTGCCTGGAGAAATCCTTCTGTCTGGGAGGTGGCAGCAGAGGAGGGAGAAACGCCGCCAAGCGGAGATGATGGGGGCTGGAGGAGCCCATTCTACTCTGGGGCTGTGAGGGGGCAGAGCCCTAATGGGGCTGTAAGTCATCGAGGCCAGAAGGAAGGGCAATGAGTGAGATGGAGAGAGGCAGAGCTAGAAGATGGGTTGACCCTGGATCGCCAGGAGGAGTCGATTATTCCTCTGACGGGAGGACAGATGTGAAGGAGGGACTGTAGAGGCAAGCCAGGAGGACTTGGTGGCTGCTTAGTGATGGAGGAGAGGGGATGGGGAGAGAGAGAAGAGCCCTGAGACATGGAGCCTGGTTGGCTGGGAAGATGGTGGGCAGGGCCTCCAATGGGGGCAGGTTTTAGGGGAAATGGATGTTTTTTGTTTGGGGATGTTCATTTGAGGTTTCAATGGGGAATCTTTTGTTGAGAGCCTAAGCTCATTGGTCTAGAGCTGGAAGGGACCGTCTTGTTCAAGCCCCTTGCCTTATAGATAAGGAAACAGAGGTCAGAAGAGGTGAAGGGACTTGTCCAAGGTCACACAGACAGTCGGTGGCAGAGCTGGGGTCTGAGCTTAGTCCCTCCAGTGATAATCCAGCTGTCCCATACGTGGCTGCCTTTTCTGCAGACAGAACCATCAACTGGGACCTCTGAAGGGAATTGAGGCTAGAGACGGGGACGGACACCGGCCTTTACAGGACAATTAAGGTCCCGATGCTTTGACTTGTTTATTTGGGCTTGAGTCATCTGCACGGAGGGGCTAACAGAAGCCCTGGGAATGGAGGAGATTTTCAAGGGAAAGAATTACAAAGGGAAAAGGAAGAAGACCAAGGATGGTGTGTGTGTGTGTGTGTGTGTGTGTGTGTAATGAGATGCTAATGAAATGGTCACCAGATAGGAGACCCTGTAGACGTCGCCTTCCACAGCATCATGGGAGAGAGAGAGAGGATGAACAATTTTCCTAACAAATGTCGGCTTCTGTGTCCTCCATCCCTTCTTCAGAATAACTCCTGGGCATCTCCCAGACCTCCCGGAGTAGGACGGATTCCTCAGCCTGGCCTTCAAGGCCTCCTATGATATAGGCTGCCCGTTGGATCTCCCAGGAATGCCCTGGGCAAACTCCTTTTCTGGCAGGCGGCTCTGCCTTCCTTTGCTTGGCAGCCCTGCCCTGGGACCGTCAGCCTTTCTCCTCACTGCCCCCCCGGCCCGGATTCTTTCCCATGCGAGCTCCTGGGATGCTGCCCAATCAAGGCTGGGCTCTCAGATCGCTGGGGAGATGTGACCACCTGGGATAGGTCTGGAAGAGGGAGAGCAGGTGGGGCAGCCCTTCGGGATGGTGGAAGGATGCCTGGTGGGATGCGGGTCTGGGAAAGTCTCCATGAAGAAGAGCTTCGTAACGAAACGCCAGCATTGGAGCTGGTTCAGGAGTGCCCGGCCTGTCCGGCACCACCCAAGAAGGCCCTGCTGGGCCGCGAGGCTGCTCCAGAGCAGAGGGACGTTGATTCTGACCCCCCGAGATCATAAAGAAGCCATCGGGAGTCTGATCTCCGGCCCATCACCCCTGGTCTGACCACAACTTGCAACAGCACGGCGAGAGGAAATGTCACTTCTGCGAATGACTTTTTAAAAGCCAAACCTAGAATTCCAGCAGAATGGAAACATCCAGGAGAAGGGGGGACCTTCCTCCGCTCCGCCTCAGCCAGGGTCCCAGAGAGTCGGTCCAGGGCCCTCGAAGCAGGAGCGGCTGGTCTGGAGACACAAAGAAGCAGGAACCCTCCAAGCCTTCTAGGCATCCTCCCTTGTTTGCAGTTGAGGCCCCCAAAATGAAGGTTGTAGATCTAAGCCACAGTGGGAGAAAGTGGCAAAACTGGGATTCCAAACCAGGTCATGTGTCTTCCCAGGCCAGAGCTCTCTCCATCTCCCCTGATGCTCCCCCACATCTTCCTGAGGATAAAACCAGTCTCTTGGCTGGGCTGAAACCCTCAAACGCGTCAAAGGCACCGACTGCAGCCTCAGCCGTGTGTCCGTGGGTGCAAGCAGGCTTGGGTGAAAGATCCTCGGCTCCTTCTGGACACGAGGAGGTCACGGTGCTCCACCCTGGCCTCCCGGAGCAGCGGCAGAATCCTCCTCCATTCCACGAATCTCTCTCGGGTCTCTGTTTTGGAATCTGGAGCTCAGCCAGGGGAAGCAGAGTGACTCTGGCTTGGGCAAGAGTGGCCTGCGTCCTTGCCACTGTCCTTACGAGCCGGCTTTCTCAGGGATCTATAGCTAGGCTTTACTCCTGCTGTTATCCACAGCAGAAACTTCCAGGAGGCGTGTCCCCTGTGCCTAGCCATGTGCTGCGTGCGCGCGCGTGCACACACACACACACACACACACACACACACACACACACATACACACCTGATAAATGCTGGACGAGAATCAGGACGTTTCAAGTCACCAAAGGGTCAAGATTCCTGGAAATGATTCATTTAGTTCTGAATGAGTGGAGGAGGTGATTGTCATTAAATACTCCGTGAGTCACTCCCCTCATCAGCCTTTAAGGGAAAACACCAATTCCTCTTCTGAGACTTGCCAGGCCCTAGAAGTGGGGTCAGTCCTCGACTCCTCCATCCAGGCACTCCCTCTCCTTTTTCCCTGCCTTGTGCCTGGAAGGCTTGACCAAGGCTGGCTGCTGGTTTCAGGGAATGTGGATGTCTTTCCTGTTTGCTGTCTTTAGGCCTCTTTTTCTACCCAAGGGGCTCCTTTGGAAAGATTCATGGAGTAGTGAAGGCCAGGCAGGGCAGTTTCTAGGATGTTTTTTATTTTTACTTTTTTTTTTCAATTACACGTGGTAACAATTTTAGACAAGAGATTCCTGACAACAACCCCACCGAGAGCCAACGTGGATATGGGGATTCCTTGTCGTGTCTTTGGGAAAGACTCTTTTTTTCTTGCTACAAGTTCTATTTAGAGAAGTTTTAGGAGCTGCTCCTTCCTCTGACTCTGGGCGCTGAGTTCACGGTAGAAGGTGGATGTCTTCTCAGATTTCCCATCCTCGGACTGAATGTGGGAATCTTGGCTGTTCCCCTCCCCCTGATTTTTATTGGTCCTTACCTGCCAACATGTTGTGGGTGATCCTACATGTATAACTCAGACTGAACTGCTTGTCAAGTCCAGGAGAAGGGAGGGAGACAGCATGAATCATGCAACTTTGGGAAACTTATGTGGAAAAAAAAAGAAGACCCGTCCCTTCCATCTTAGAATCGATACTAAATATTGGTCCCAAGGCAGAAGAGCGGAAAGGGATGGGCAATGGGGGCAAAGTGACTTGCCCAGGGTCACATAGTTGGGAAGTGTCTGATGCTAGATTTGAACCCAGGACCTGGCTCTCTGTCCACTAGTTGCCCTTTGTCAGTTTCGGAGATCAGTTGCTCCTGGGACAAATTGATTGCTGAGCACAGTGTTTGCTCCAAGAGCCGAGGAATGAAGCACGGTGGGTCAGAAGGTAGACCTGTTTGCCAGGCTGCTGCCCTCCATAGCTTTGGGAGAGAGGCAGCCCTGAGACACGGTGAGATCTAAGAGCTCGAGGCTGAAGCCTCCCATCTGCTGTGTCACAAGCTAGAGGATAATGAATTTTCTTTAGAGTGCCATCACGGTGCCCAAAGTTTACCCCCAGTCACCGAGGCGGGCCCAGACACGAGATGCGCAGTTTTGCCCTGTAATGAGAATGGCTTCTGTCCGGTGATGCAGCCTGGTGGTTCCCATCCATCTCCTCCGCGGTGTTGGTGGGGCTTGGATAAGAGGCTATTTTAGCACCCAACAAGCAAAGAGCAGGGAGGAAGACTATTTACAATATGAGGGACAACAATGCCCCGTTTTATCCCATTCAAACAGGCCTGTGAACGTCAGAGGTTATAAATGCATGAGGAGGCTCTCGGGCTGCACAGCCCAGTTTAGATGAGGTTTGTGGCAGCAGAATGACAGCCTCTGAGAGGCAGCCAGTCCAGCCTCCTCTCTTTAAACCTCATCCCCCAGCCTGGCTGAATGCCTTCTTTGGGCCACGCTCTGGGCCCAAATGCAAAGAATGAAACCATTTCTACCCTCAAAACATTTTAGTGAGGGAGAAATAAATACCTGTGTAAGTAGAGCACCTAGAGAAGGTGGAGGCAGTGTTGTCCAGTGATTAGAGACTGACCCTGGGTAAGGCCCGGCTTCCTTATCCAGAAAGTGGAGATTTACCTCAAAGGTGTAAAGGCCAAAACTGTAAGGATAATTTTTAGTGTTTTGACTTAAAATCTAAAATAAGTGGTCACCATAGGAAATTCCCAAATATGAAAAATATCCAAGTCAGCTGGGATTTATGGAGATTTTAATTAATAAAGAAAGAAGGAATTAAGGGAAGGAGAGAGAGAGAGAGAATTAATTTAAACTGCTCTGGCTCAGGTTGAGCCAAGGCCTGAGCCTAAGGGAGAGCGAGTCAGTCTTTATCACTCACCACAAGACCATTTCCAAGCTGGGTTCTTCCACTCTGAACTGAAATTACTTTCCAAACTGAATTCAATTTTTCCCTGAACTGTTCCTTTGCCTCCTTTTAAAGAGATTTTTCTCTTATGTCACCTCCCCTAAATTTTCACATCTACCAATCATAGTAGTACCAATCATTTTTTCCAGGACTGCTCATTCTTAGTTTTCACCTTCTTTTATTTTCACCTTCTCTGGTTAGATTAAATCTTCTGAGTACTTCACACCTCTTTGTTAAGCTTGCCTTTTGTAAGTTACTTGACCTTTTGTGATTAATTTAACTTTTACAGGTACTTAACACCTTTCTGTATTAGATCAAAAAATAGACCTAGCTTAAGGTTTTAGCTTTACTATAAAGTGTGAGTTAGGGACTTCCATTGTCAATCAGGAGTTTAAAACTTTATCTTCCCCTAAGGCACTGTCTGAGTAGGGTGGAATAACTTTAAAATTTCCCAATACATTCCTGATTCTTGTTAGACCAAGTATCTCCAAAGCTTAATAAAATCTTCTAAAGAAGAGTCTGAGTAGTTTTTAAGATTCACAATCCCCCCAGATGATCATTGGGAGACTAGTCTCCCCATTGATCATTTAACATAATCATCTTGTGGTCCTAAAGCACTTCTAACTACAGATGTATACAATATCCAATTTTCTAAGAAGAAATTACAGTAGTTAAGGAGGAATAGAAAAGAAAGAAAGCAAAACCAATGTTTTACTAGGCGCATTGACAGAAAGCCAAATTAGGGGCAGTCCCCTTGGCCTAAAAGTATACATTTACAAATAAATGTTCCACCAAACTTCAGTTCAATCAACCACACCCAAAGTTCGTTCTGGATCTTCTTGATGTAGTGTGGGTTTTCTGGCCTCTTTCTGCAACAAAGTGTGGTTGTGAAGATTTATATTCTAAATCCGGCGATTTGTATATACTGTATGACAGAGGAAATGTATGCATTTACCTGTATGATATACAGATTCACAGTTATCATACTGCCATGCCAGGGGCCGGGGGGAAACTGAGGCCCGGCCCTTCCTGAGCCCAGGCCGGCTCTGCTTCCACCTCTTCTTGTCTCCTTGAAAGCATCAGCAATTAGCGTTGAATTCATGAGACTGTCTCATCGCTGTTAGATGACGGTTCCTGATCGCATTGTTGCTCTGTTGTCTGTTGGTCCTGCTGCTAGAGAAGGGCCCAAAGCACAGTTCGGTCGGTGGGGAACTGGAAGGATCCAGCCTTAGCTATTCTGACGAAAGCCTCTCAAATGAGAGGAAGGCTCGGCCTGCACCGGGGACGTGCCCATGTGGCTGTTGTGCCTAGTGGTCAGCGGCTGCTTCTCTGGCTGCTCTGCACATCCTGCAAGGGGAGTCCAGGCTGGCTAAAGCTCGAAGGACCTGCTGTGCTGGGCATCTCTGGGTCCTAGCGGGGGTCACCTTGAGGGCGTCTCGGGGGGGATCCTGGGGATTGGGGGAGGGTGGCCCGGGGGTTCCTCTGCTCCCACCGGACATCCCCAAAGAGCCCTCCATTGTGTGTGGACAGCCCTGAGCGTCTGTGTCGCTGTCCTCCCCGCAGGCCTGTGCACATCGCTGGAAAAACATCTACTATGAAACGGATTACATCCTGCCCCACGGCTTCTGCTATGTCATCCCGGCCAACCTCCAGACCAAAGGCCGAACCCTGATCCCCTGCTACGAAGGTAAGGCCGCTGCCTCCTGGCTGGAGTGGAGGGGGCTTGGCTGCCCTTGGAGGGGGGGCTCCTTGTTTGTCTTTTAAGGTCAAGAGGAGGTTTTCTGTTTGAGGGTCTTTTTCTTCTCCAAATGCAGCCTCCCCGTCTCCTGGACAAGCCGCCCATTGCCCGGGGCATTGATCAGGGGCGATTTCCTTCCAGGGCCAAGTCAGGTGCCAGTGGGCAAGGGCAGACCATAGAGTGGGCATAGAAGGGCCAGACTGGCACAGGCCGCGGGCATTGTCTCATTGAAGTCTCCCTTTCAAGGCCAGGGAGCCGAGGGCTAGAGACAGGCAGCCCTACTGAGGTCGCCCCGTGAGTCAGTCAGGGGAAGGGAGAGAAAGGAGCACGATTTGGGGATGAGGCGAACCCACAGACTTGGCCCAGTGCCTGGCACGTAGAAGGCGCTTGGTACAAGCTTGCTTGGGAGATGGAGGATGAAGAAAGATCTTTTGTTAAACAAACACGCCTTCAGCCTCACTCCTTACGATCGACCCCAAGGAACAAAGGCAGCTTTCATAGCAGGGAAGAGTGGTGGGGTGGAGTGGGAATGCAGGTCCTGGCCTCAGTTTCCTTTTCTGTAAAACGAGGGCCATGGATTCAATGACCTCCTTCTATCCTAATCTACACCCCCCGAAACACTGGAGAGCTTTTTAAGAAACCTGCTGCCACAGCGTTTTCTGGTGGTTTGCAAGAGTTCCCGTGTCTTTGGGGGCTCCCAAATGACGCCATCCCTAGGGACCCTGTTGTTAGCTGGCATCAACCCTCTCGAGCCCGTCGGGTTGGTTTTTGGTGATTTAGACAGCCTGGAACCTTGGTCGCCCAGAGGAGCGCGGCAGTGGGAAAGCCTCCTGCGTGTCCTTTGAGGAATGGCTTTCCTCTTTTCTTAGTGCAAATTCAGGGCAGCCCCGAAATCTGGCCTGCTGTCAAGGCAGGGCAGTTTGTTTTCTCTATAGTCCCTCCCCTGCCAAGGCCCTCCGGCTTCTCGGCTGATCTCAGCAGACCTCTGCACCGTCTTGGTTCAGCTCCTCCAGGACAGGCAGCTTCTGCCTTTCCTTTGTGTTTCCGGGCCTTCCAGGGCTTTCAGGCTGCCCACATGTCAGATGTCTTCCTGTACCCTGTGCCTCGAGGCTTGCTGGGCAGGAGGCTTGTCAGGAGTTGCTGGAAGAGGGCGAGGTGAGGCCTTGTGACCATGAAACGGGCCGCTTCGAGCCCATTCCTGAAGGCTCTTGGCCGTCCGAGGGAGGCCGCCCCTTGGTCTCTCCAGGACGTTCCGGCTTAGGCAGAGGAAGAAGATGGATAGCAGCCCAAGTGAAGGTGTGCTGGGGAAGAAGAGGGGACCTATCCTAGGCCTGGGAGCAGCCTTTGGCCTGGGCCAGGAAAGACGCCAATAGGCTTAGCTTCCAGAGTGGAACCCACCTCCCCCAAACCAAGGGGGGCTTGTGGTGTCTGCACGGGACAGTGTCTGGGCACCCAAAGTACGAGCATTTCTGCAAAGGGAGCTGTTGGCCTCTGATAATGGCCAAATGACCTCGGGAACCATCAGGTTTACAGATCTCTCCACACACGTTGTCTCATTGGAGCCTCCTGGGGTGCTGTGGGAGAGCACCCTTATTGGACAGATGAGGAAACTGAGGCTTGCAGTGCTTGAGGGATTTGCTCAGGGTCACAGAGCTAGGCAGTGTCACACCTGGGATTTGGTCCTGGGCCTTCCTGATGGGTCATTCATCTGTGGTAGGAGTCGCTCAGGATCCATGATGGGCAGATGCCATCATCCCCGTTTTTCAGGGAATTACAGCTGAAAAACAACAACAACACTTAGCATTTATGTCTACAGCTCTTTAAGATGACAAAATATGTTCACTTAGTTGATTCTGATATAAAGCTAAAAACCCCATGAAATAGGTGCTTTTGTGGCAGATGAAGAAACTAAGGCTAACGGAGGTAAAGTGATTTGCCCAGGGTCACACAGTTTGTAGCTGTCTGAGGTAGGATTTGAATTCAGACCTTCCTGACTAAAAGTCAGGTCCTCTATACTGTGCTATCTAGCAAAGAAAACTCAATAGAAGCAGGGAAGCCAGAAGGATCTAAAGGATTCAAGGGTCATCTGGTTTGATCCCTTTACTTGAAAGAGGAGGAAAAAGAAGGGACCCACCCAAGCTCCTAGGGTAGGAAGCATCAGAGCTGGGATTTAAACCCGGATCCCCTCCCTCCTGATCCTTTCCAGGATGCTGCTGACCCTCTGGGGCTTTGTGGAACAATTTCCCTCTAAAAATCTGCCTATGAGAGGGAGCCACAGCTACAACCAATTAACCAATTACTCTGTGCTGAGATGGAAACAAACCCATCCTTCTTTCTCTTCCTTTCCCTGGATGTGATTATTATTATTATTATTATTATTATTATTATTATTATTATTATTAACCCCTTACCTTCCATCTTCGAATCAATACTATGTATTGGTTCTGAGGCAGAAGAGTGGTCAGGGCTAGGCAATAGGGGTTTAGTGACTTGCCCAGGGTCACACAGCTGGGAAGTGTCTGAGGCCAGATTTGAACCAGGACCTCCCATCTCTAGGCCTGGCTCTCAATCCACTGAGCTACCCAACTGCCCCCAAACTGGATGTGATTATTGACTGAAATCTGGGAGCCATTGAGAGTTATGGAGGGAAACAGCAGCCAGGTATGAAGATTGGAAGTCACTGCTAGCTTCCCTTCTGGCTAGCGGCAATCTCACAGGCTCGAAGACTTTGCAGTTGATGATGTGGATGATGTTCGGCAGGTCTCCCCACTTGTTCTTTCTTCAGACTGTCCCTGGCTTTAGTCACTGCCACGTGTAATTACTAAGCTTAGAATCAGGAAGACTCATCTCATGAATTTGATGCTTATTAGTTGGGTGACCCTGGGCAAGTCACTTAACTCTGTTTGCCTCAGTTTCCTCATTTGTAAAATGAGTTGGAGAAGGAAATAGCATACCACTCCAGTGTCTTTGCCAAAAACACCCCACAAGGGGTCACAAAGAGTTGGACACAGCTGAAATGACTGAAGAACAACACCGGAAATGTGCTAGGCCTTGGGCTAAGTGCTTTACAATCATTATCTCATTTGATCCTCACCATAATCCATTTTACAATGAAGAAACTGAGGCAGATAGAAGTTAAGTGAATTGCCCAGTATCACAAAACTAGGACATGTCTGGAGTGGGACTTGAACTCAGGTCTTCCCGACTCTAGACCCAATGCTCTATGGAGGATGGCCATCCCAGCTGGAAAAGTTACTCAGCCTCTCTAGCTCAGGTAGTTCTGAGACTGCTAAGTCTTGGTCTTCTCTCCCTACCCGGGTCATGATGCCACAGTGGGCTTTTGAGCAAGTGAGTGGCAGAAGACAGTGGGCGTGAAGCCCTTTGCAGACAGTGAAGAACTCCTCCTGCGTGGTCCAACCCATGATGCTTTAGGAACATCAGTTGGGCAGCTGGGTGGGGAATAGGCTCCAAGGGGGAAAGAATGGATGCCAGGAACCCACGAAGGCGAGAGATGTAAGAGCCAAGGGAAGGAGCACGATGTGAGTGAGAGACATCATGGCGGGAGAATCTGCAAGGCTTGGCCATCGAGCAGAGCGTCTGTCCACGTGCGGGCATCGTATTTCCCCCAGAGGATCTCTGATTTACACGGGAGGGTCTTACTCGTCTCCTCTCTGGTGGGAGCCAATCTTTTGGTTCTGTGGTAGAAACCCATCGCCACAGCCCAGCCCATAAAGACAGCTCTCGTTTCCTCTTGGTGTGCAGAGATTCTTGGAGGCAGGAAACCATAGGCTGGTCTGTGATGCGCCATCTTTAATCTGTGTCCATGATTAGCAGGGCTCAGTTACAGAAACAGCCACGGTGCGGTAGGGCATGAGCCACACTGTGGGGACGGAGAATCCCAGAATGCCAGTGTTGGAAGGGATCATGCCATGCAAGCTCCCCCAAGAGGAGGGCACGGGGGGAACCCAAGCAGGGGCTCCAGCTGAGAGAAGGGGGATCCCCTGAGACTACAACCAGGGGGACAAGGGCAGGTACTCCGAGGACGTGGTTTGGGTTCACTGAAGACCTGGCGAGGACTGAAGGCTTCTCACCAAGGCACAGGCAGGAGCACTGCCGTCCTCCTGAAAACACGGACTCGCCATTGTCAGGTGGAATTCCACGACAAATGTTACTGCATGAGAGAGAGCAGAGAATTGTCCCCCCAGTATTAACAGTGATCCCCAACACCTTAAGGATTGCAGAGTTCTTTCCAAATAGCATCTCATTTGATCAAGGATCAACACCCTTGGAGGGAGGGTTGCCTGTTGCATACTGGGGCGGGCAGTGGTTAAGTGACTTGCTCAGGGTCACACAGGTAGGAAATTTTGGAAGTTGGATTTGAACTCAGTCCTTCCTGACTCCCAAGTTCAACATTCTGTCCACCGCTCCATCTTGCTCTTCTATGTGACTTTGCATGGGAAGGTTGGGTGCTTTTAGAACACCCAGGGGTCAACTTTGCTTTGGGAGAGCCTCATTGCTGGAGTGCTTCACCAAAGCACCAGCAATAAGAAGAGCCGCCATTGATAGAGCTCCTTGTGCCAGGCACTGGTCCAAGTTCTGGGGATACAGAGAAAAAACAAAAATAGCTTTTCAATCAGTCAGTCAATCAATCCACATTCATTAAGCACCTACTATGTGCCAGGCTTGCTGTCCAGTGGAGGAGACACAAGAGGGATGGGTAGGATTCATGTAGATTAGCTGGGAGGTGATCTCAGAGGGGAAGTTACTGACAGCTGAGGAGGGGGCAGGACAGGCTTCCTGCAGAAGGTGGGATTGTGGCTGAGTCCTTAAGGAAGCCAAGGAAGGTTTTGTAGGAATGGAGGATGACCAATCAGTGCAAATGTGTGGAGGTGGGAATACTTTTTACCTACCTGGTGTGATAAGCACTAATCATTTAAACATTAAAACCAGCATTTCTTAAGTACCTCCTATGTGCCATGCACTGTGCTGGGCACCCAGAATACAAAGACAAAACTCCCAAATTTATTTCATTATCTTCTGTTCTGTAGATAAGGAAACTTGGCCTCAGGTTGGTCATGGACTCATCGACCCATTGGCTTAATCCTTGAAGGAACCTTAAAGGCCATTGAGTCTAATCTCTTCATTTTACCAATAAGGAAACTGAGGCAGACAGAAGTTGTGTGACTTGCCTAGGGTCACCCAACTAGTGAGTAGCTGAGGCCAGCTTTGACCTCAGGTCTTTCTGACTCTAGACTTGGAGACTTGTGTGTAATCATCTTAGGGCGGTCCAATAGATGCCAATCAATTAAATCAGGGAACAATCAATCCCCCGCCTGCCTCCTCTGGGTGTCGTCTTCTGTGCTAGGTCCTCGAATGCCAAGATGAACACTAAAGTAGCCCCAGCTCTATGGAGTTTCCCTTCTCCTCAGTGATAAAAACAT
>NC_077233.1:14157007-14161416 GCF_027887165.1 Monodelphis domestica
AGGGCAGCCAGGACGACCTGTGAGGGGGCTGGGGGTGGTCCCGGCTAGGCTGGGGGGGCTTCGCCTTGTTCTTCCTGGCCTCCCAGGGCAGGACTGCCCAATGGGTAGAGGTTGCCAAGAGGACAATCTCAGGCTATGGTCACTTGGGCTGGGTGGCCCTGGGTGGGGCTGGCTGCTGCTCGGAGGTCTCTCTGCCAGGCTGGGGGGCCCCTTTGTGTGGGCTGGGCTGGGTGGTCCCGCGGGGCCTCTCAGCACTGAGATTCCGCCATTCCTTCTAGACTGCGTCTGCTTGGATGGGCCGGGAGAGCCGGCCTTCTGCCCGGCTCAGGACTGCTGGCCGGAAGGCTGGGCTTTATCGCTTGCTCCTAAGGGAAGGATTGGAGGAAGCGAGTGGAGAGCTCAGAGGCAGATTTCAGCTTAGTGGAGGGGGAACAAGACCTTTCCGGGGCTTCCCAACAATTCCAGGGTCATTTCAGGCCCACTTTTTGGGTACCCAATTTGGGGTTTTCTTGGTGAAGATCCCGGAGTGGTTCGCCATTACTCCCTTCTCTGGAACATTTTATAGATGAGGAAACTGGGGCAAACTGGGTGAAGTGACTTGCCCAGGGCCACACAGCCAGGACGTGTCTGAGGCTGGATTTGAACGCAGGAAGAGGAGTCTTCTTGCCTCTAGCCTGCTCTGCCCCTCGGTTGCCCGACAATTAGCTGTTGGAAGTCTGTGGGAGCTCTTGGGGATGGGGTAGCTCTTGGTAAGACGCTGTCCGGTCTGCGGGTCCTCACCTCAGAGGAGACACTGTGCTAAGTGCTGGGGAGGAGCCTCCAGCCAGCCTCGTCCAAGGAAGCTCCGAGGCCCCTTCCTCTGGACGTCTGGAGTCTCAGGCTGAAGCAGGGGGCTGGGATTGGAGATCCGGCTTTCTGGTGAATCAGAAAGGGACGTCATTGAAGCCCCACAACGTGATGGTCATGTATTCGAGTCTGTCTGCGTATGTATAGATAAATGTGTGCCTAAATATGTGCACATTCATGTCTAAACACACAGGTGAGAGGGGAGAGACAGAGGCAGAGAGACCCCAAGGGTTCAAGGAAGAACTCTGCCAGTTAAGGAAGGAGAAAATGAGAGTCATCAGAAATGTAGGTAGAACATTTGGGGGAAACAAAGGCACGGGAGCCTGGGGAGGAGATCCAAGCAGTGGGGGCTAGCCGCCATGCCATCGATGGCCTGGGCAGATCTCTCAAAGGGCATTGTAGTGGTTGATTTGCATTGAGGGAGGGCATTTTCTCCCTGGGAGTTCTTGACACAGTAAAGTTCCAGGTTCCGTCCGGAGGTTCTGGGTCCTGTACTGGGCTTTGGTGGTGCAAAGACCAAAACAGATTGGAAACAGTCCCTGACCTCAAGAAGCTTAGCATGGGCCGAGCATCTACAGCAACGGAGATGATGGAGCAGGGGCAGACGACAGGATTTAGAGCAAGACTTGGGTCCGGAGGCTCGTCCTGCCATTCACCTGCTCCCAGGACCCAGGCACACTGACTGACAAGAGGCTTTTCCAGTAAATGGAAGGCCTTTAGAGTCTCTCCCAATGGAGTCTGCAGAATTGCAGGAGGGCATCCAGCAGCCGGCTTGTGTCATCCTGAACCTCCTCAACGAGCTGTCGTCTAGCTCTCCGTTGAAGACCTCGAGGGAGCCGGAGCCGGAGCCGGAGCCGGCCACCTCGGAGGCCTCCCCTTCCTCTCAGGGACAGCCTTAATGGTCAGGAAGTCCTTCCCGGCCTCCAGCCTCCAGCTCCTCTGCCTAGCTGGCACCTACGGCTCCCAGTTCAGCCGTCTGGGGCCCACCAGGAGCCCCTCTTCCCGTGCTGATGGCCGCGCATGGGGGCAACGGCTTGCCTGGGGTGCCAGGCGGGGTGCTGTGAGGGGAGAGCCTGGAGGGCGGTGGGTGTGTCCGCCGCCCTCCCTTTGGGCCAGGCCCTGGTCAGAGGCAGCTGCTTCCTGGCCTCTGTGTGCTTGGCAGCTGCCGCGGGTTCCCAGGCTCTCCCCTCCCTTAGCTGTTCCCTTTGTTCCAAAGATGCCTTTGAACTTCTTGCCTCCCGTCTCTTGGACTTCAGCTGCTTCACCCGGGGCAGGAAACGTGGATCAATGGGGGTCGGGGGGCCGCTGCCCAGCGCCTGTACCTTGCACTTCCTGGCTGGCCCTGCTCTCCCTCCAGGGGGATCCAGGCGCTCCCCTCGAGGCTCCGGCCCCTACCTGTGGCTCAGCTTGGGACACATGGCGGCGTGGCCCCCAGGCCCAGCTGTAGAGGGCCCAGCCCTCTAGCATGGCTTGGCTGGACGGCCTCGGACCGCGGAGTCGCTGCCCTTCTGGGAGGGAGCCGTGGTAGAACGGGTGCCTCGTGGCTCTCCGGGATGTTGTCTTTGGCTCAGAGCGCGGCAGGGAAACGGGTTCAGGGCAAGGTAGTTTCTGCTTTTAAAATGAAACTTTATCGTTATTTTCCATTTGACAAGCGCTTATTTTCTCCCCACCCCAGGCGAGGTGGGGGGCGGGGGGGCCCTGACAGTCCTGTGGGGTCAGTGACGGCCCTCCCAGGGGGCGATGGGCTCGGCGTGGATCTGTGAAGGGCCTCCAGTGGGTGAGGCTGGCCGGCCGGACGTCCAGGCAAGCAGATGACAGTTCCTGCCCCCGGGATCGTGGCTCCCGGGCAGAGGTGGACACGGGGCGGTGGGTCTGAAGCGCCTACATTTGGCAGACTCCTGGGAGGGAGGGAGAGAGAGGCCGAGGGGAGACTGTGGTGGCTCATTCCCTCACGGACGGGGTGCCTGAGGTCCCCGACCATTGTGGCCGGTGTCTAGACCGCTTCACGACGGCCCTTCCTTCTTGGGGTCCTGAGGTCGGGGCAGGCGGTGCGGACCCTCTTCACGGACGGCGATCAGCAGGCCTGTGCTCAGAGGCTTGTCTGGGGCCGAGAGCAGGGCACTAGCAGGCCAACATCGCCCAGACGGGAAGCAAACCTGGGGGGGCACCAATGGAGGCTCTCCCTTCCCCAGCCGGCTTAGGGAGATCCCCAGAGCTTTCTCCCAGGACTGGACGGGCATCACGAGGAAGAAGGAGCAGATCGCTCCTGCCTGGCCCCAGAGGGCAGAGCCAGGAGCAGTTGGAGGTTTGCTGTCATGAGAAACTCCTCCATACACCCCCCCATTGGGGTGGGGCTGCCCCAGAAGACGGGGGGCTCCTCCTCGTTGGACGTTGTCACGTGAGGGCTGCTTGAGCTCCTGCTGGGGATGTTGTCATCTTGTTCTCAGGGTTGGGGGGGAGTGTTGGGCTTGATGGCCTCTAAGGTCCTTCAGAGCTATGATCCTAGCATCCCCTTGCCTGCCTGGGCCTCAGTTTCCTCTTTTGTAAAATGGTGTGCTAGGCTGGATGGCCTCCAGGATCCCTTCTGGCTCCTGATTGGTTAGAAGGAAGTGGGAAGCCCTTGATAGACTGTGAATGTCTGACGCCCTCCAAACCCCCAACCCTGATTTTGACGGGGCACTCTGGGCCTCTTCTTCTTCTCCATCCCTGGAACTGCGCTGGTCATGGAGCCTGAGCCCAGGATGCCCAGTGCAGCTGGGGAGCCCTTGGGAGGAGCCACAGAGGGAAGGAAGGTGCCGGCTATTTGTCCCGGGGGTTTCCTCTACAGAGCTCGCCCGCCCAGGCCCTCGGGATGACCATTTCATATGCTCTGATCCCCGATGCCCTCCTTCCCGAATTATCAATGGCAAATCTCCCTGCCATAACCAGGCACGCTCTCCCACTCTACGTCTCACGCTGTCCTCCGCACTGGGCACAGCATTCAAAGCCCTTTCCTTCTTGCCCTTCTGTTTTCTGCTTCCTCTTTAGTACTGCCATCCTCACTGGCAGACAGTGTGTGTCCCTTCTCTGAGGACACAGTTTCCCAGGCCTGTGTCCTCTGGGAGAGGTTGGGAAGGGAAATCTGTCAGTTTAGGATTCGAAGTTCTAATCCTGCCTCTGTTACCTAGTGCCGGTGTGGCCTTGGGAAGTCACTTAGCCCCTCTGAGTCTCAGTTTCCATATCTTTAAAATGGGGGGGGGGTTGGATTAGATGACTTCTGAGCCTCCTCCCAGCTCTAATTCTGAACTCCAAGGGCCAAGTTATTTTGTATGGAGTCTTGTTTTACATCTGTCAGTAGAGAAGGGCAAGAGACTCCTTTGTTTGTTTCTTCCTTCCTTTCTTTCTTTGTTTCTCTCTCTCTCTTTCTCTCTCTGTTTCTTCCTTCCTTCCTTCCTTCCTTCCTTCCTTCCTTCCTTCCTTCCTTCCTTCCTTCCTTCCTTCCTTCCTTCCTTCCTTCCTTCCTTCCTTCCTTCCTTCCTTCCTTCCTTCCTTCCTTCCTTCCTTCCTTCCTTCCTTCCTTCCTT